>NC_069714.1:977500-1032500 GCF_027358585.1 Pangasianodon hypophthalmus | reverse complement strand
ATAACCCGACATAAAAGTAACATAGTAAAAGAAATGTAAATAAACCAATTAAAGGTGCAGTGGTCGAGATTTTTTTATTACTAATAATACGAATAAACTGGAAAAATATGTAGAATGTGATTAAAAAGCAAGCGTTTAAGCCATGACCTCAGGACGAAAGTATTACGTGGCCGAGAAAACCCGTTTGGAAAAGTGCGTTACGGTCCGGAATGCGTGTTTGTGTTTACATGGCCCTCCTGTCAGTCATCTTACAGACTCCGCCCCCTGTTAACATGCTAACACCACGGCTTAGCGCTCATAAGAGCTTATTACGAAGAGGAAAAGGAACAGCGACTGCACCTTTCTCATACATCATTATGAGTGTTTATAGTGTTATTTTGTGACAGTCCTTTCTGATGCTAACTCGAGTTGAACCATTGCTTTACAGAAAGATCGTATTTACGAGTTGAACGCCACCACAAAGTCGTAAATACGATTCAAAAACTCTGGATTTTCTTTGAGCTCCGAGTTTCCGAGTTGGGATGTTGTTTCAGTATGAAAACATGCCGGAATTAATGGATACAACGTCTGTAGCTGACGGTAAACTAGTTGAAATTGAACGAGTATTTAGCACTGTCTTGTCGTTATCAGGCTTTTTTATTTACAATAAAACAAGCTAATTTCCTGCACAAAATAGGATAGAGTTAAAAAAAACCTTGCTGAATTAGATTAGTAGTTAATTAAGAGAATGTGCACCGTCAACTTGCGCCAACCAAAGTGACTTGAACACACCTGACGTCGTAATTACGACTTCCCAACTGGTAAATATGAACTTCCCATGAGCACTTGAACGCACAGTTTGTGTTCGTAAATGTAAATGGTGAGGAAAAGTTTTGTAATGTCTCCTTCTTGTGGTCGATCCACCAAATTGCATTTATATTTACAGCATTTAGCATAAGGCCTTTTTCAGAGTGACTTAGAGAAATGGTTTGTAAACACACCTGCGTGATGAAAAAAGAGAGGCTGGTGAGGGAAAGACTGATTCCAGCTGCTATAACGTAAGTGAGAATGGGAACCAACCTGTTTTGCTGACGTTCCACGGCATTAAACGTGACTATAAGCTGACAGAAAGTGTGATGGTCGTTCTTCCTCTTCCTCAACGTTGATGATTTTCCTGTAACCGCATGACACGGAGTGTCACCTATGCTAGCTTGTAGATTAGATTAGCTTTGTGTTATCAGATTATTGTGAGTTGTTCTTTGGTCTGATGTGTGATTATGATATTGCACGTGCCGGCTTTGTGTCACGACCAATCATCTATGAGAAAAAGCCTTTTACCTCATTGGCAGATCGCACCATTTCCAAATCTTTTGCCGGAAATAAACAGTTACTGTCTTCAACATGTAATTAAGAGTCTCTCAGCAGGGTAAGGTAGTCGCATAAGATGCATAAATCAACCAATCAAAAGCTTCCAGTTAATTTCATCCAATAATCCGAACAATGAAAAGCCTAAATTAGTTGCACAAAGCAAATGAGCAAAGGTAAAAGCAGCCAATCAGAATACTCCTGGCAAAACTAATTCATAAGGCAACCAATCAAAAACAAATTGGTTGCGTAATTTATAACCAGTTTAAAGCCTCATTACTTTAAATAAGTCATAAGAGATTTCCAAGCCAGTAGTGATGGGAATTCTGGATCCTTTTTTATTTATTTATTTATTAATTATGCCCTACAGATCTGCACAGGAATGCAGGAAGCATTGCTTAGATCCAGGCTAAGCTCAAACCTAGCTTACATGTAGCTAGCTAACTAGTACACCCTTTCAGTGGACTCTTCCAATGATTTGAACTTTCTTAACTTCCCAAAACAGGACGTCAGACACAAACTGACCTGAGAGTGAATTTTTTATTCCGTTTTTTTGCTCCGCTCTCTCTATCTCTCTCTCTCTTTCCATCTCCATCTCTGTCTCTCATGTTCTCACTTCCCTCAAATCAGAGTGCACATGCTCTGCATTGATTCACCAAGCATTGGACCGTAACGTTATTTCATTATTGAGGCAGAAGCCCTCTCTCTCTCTCTCTCCCTCCCTCTCTCTCTCCCTCTCTCTCTCTCTCTCTCTCTCTCTGCCTTAGGGTGAATTAGAGCACACTGTGTGTTAGTTTTTTCCCAGCAAGCTTGGACTCCAGAACAACATCACCAAACCGAAAACCAAAAATGAGGCTAAAAATTGCCAAAAAAATAAGATAATGAAAAAGCAATAAAACCCAACACAGCATCTAAAGGAGAGAGTTGAGGGGACACACACACACATACACACACACACACGCACACACACACACAGCAATGGAAACTCGCGATGAACTCGGCGTCTTCACGGTCATACAGTAAGTATGGATTTTTTTTGTTTGTTTCCACTTTAAATAACGTATATTTTTTATTTCTCAGGAACTAATATGATTTATTGCTTTGTTGTAATTTAGAAATATGGCTTCAGGGTTGTGTGTTTGCACAAACTGTCATAAATGTGACTGCGTTTGTCAGAGTCAAAGAGGAACATGAGAGATATAAAACTCTTTAGGGCGTGCTGTTAGAGGAAAATAATCCACTCCAGGGTGGTAACAGTTAATTATTTTCCCATAACAGCACACCACACAGTGATTTACTCCTATGGTAAGCAGGGCTGAGCCAGTCACACGTTACCTAACCCGTGACATGTTCTGATTAGTGTTACTTTAGTAGTTAAGATCAACAAGACTGCAATTAATAGCCATGTCGATGACTTTTAAAAGTCAACTTCAGGTGGCGAGGAGGATCCTTGGGTTCGAGCCTGAAGATCGAGACAATTGGCGACCAACAGAGACCCAAATCTTTAAATACCAAATGTTGTTAAATGTAAATGTTTCTGCAGTTCTTGGTTGCTTTTTGAAAAAAAAAAGAAGGTAATACACCATGGGTAGGATGCCAGTCCATCACAGTTTTGAGGGATTTGCTCGCCTTTCTGGACGTTGGAGAATCACCGCCCCATTTATCTCCATAGACTTATTATTGCACCTAGTGGTCAGATATGGGAACTGCAACAAGCGCTAACAGAGGCCCATTGGGGCGGGAACTACGCTGCCCCGTTCTCACGCTATAGACATTTTCACTAGAGGAGGAGCAATGATGTTGGGTGTTTAATGACAGGGTTGCACTTTTTTACTTCAGATTGATCCACATTTAAAAATACTCCGCAGCTGCCAAGATTATTTTATAGCAAATAATCGCAATTATGGAAATAATGTTACATTTCCACTAAGAAAGGTCAAGTGGAAGTGCAGACAGTGTGTCTATGATAGATTTCTACTGTAAGACACATTGTAAAGTTTGGAAAACATCCAGGAAGTGAATTGTCTATGCTAAATTACCCCTAGGTGTGAACGAGTGTGGGGTGAATTCTCCCGTCTTGCGCCCCAGTGGTCAGGATAAAGCTCTTAATGAAGATGAATGAATGAAAATTCACAAACCTGTGAATTTGTGAAAACCTGATTCGAATTTTTCATCATGGAGAAACCCTAAGGTTTAAAATTTGACACAGATATCACTGTCTGTATTGAAAAACCAGCCATTCAGAAGAAGTTAAAGCCACACCAAAGGAACTAAATGAACAGATCGAACTGCCTTTGCACCTTCACCCACAAGCCATGATTTTGGACCCAGGAATAGAAATTTAAATGGAATTGTCTGGGATAAGAGTGTGCAAACCTTTATCGAGGAGAATTCACCAAATGTAAACGAAAGGATGAAGGTGGACCATCACGGTGGATCCGAGCCTATCCCAGGAACCCAAAAGTGTCAGGAGTGAACACTACCATTTAATTAAAACTTCACACCAATTTGAAAGATTTATGAGGATTTCTCACGAGGGATTTTCTAATTGTTCGGTAAAGTCTTTAAAAAATGCCTGGCAACCTCAGAGAAGTGTGAAACCATTTATTTTAATAATCAGCCATTTTCATTTTAATAACCAGGTTACGGTGCGTAAGGCGACTCTGAATACGAGGAACTTTCCCTGCGCAAATTTTGACAATAAGTGAACCAAAAACTTGCATGATTGTATTTTACTCCTTGAGCCCCTCCCCTTTTCCCACCCATGTACACAAAGCTCCGCCCCCCAAAACATGGCAACTAGAGTTAGCATGCTAAGCACTGTCATGACATCACTTTCAAGCTCATTTGCCTGCTTGAAAGCTGAGTTATAACACTGTAAACACACGAAATTTCAGCTCATACTCTTTTATGAGAACGGTCAAGAGTGTTTTCACTGTCCTGTTTTGTTTTTAATGAGATCTAGCATCGTTAGCATTTTAAGCTACACAATAGGAAATTCAGTTGCTTGTAAACCAAATTATAACAATATCAACAGCAAAGTGACGTTGCTGTTTTTTCTTTCTTTGTAATTAAATAAAATGTATCGACTCGATCCATTATGTAAAGCCGGCTAATCGAATGATTCAAAGCTTTATAGAGATTGTGTTTACAAGCCTGTCCAGGAGCAACATCGCTAATTCTGCATCCAGCTTCAGCCCCATCGCCAGTAATAAATTGCTCCATTATGGAAAAATGCTGCCAGGGTTTATTCTGGTTTTACACAGAACTTACAGAGTAAGTTCTATTTAATTTTAAGTAATTTAATTATCTTGCTGCGCTGGGCACTTGCCAATTTTAGCCAAATATTTGTTTCTTTTCTGAACAGACTGAGAAGGGGGGCGGAGTGAAGTGGTGTAGGGGGCGTGTCTATAAAATGTCTGACAAGCAGCCCACGTAAGCGCTCTGGACCGCAGCACAGTCCTATGAACGAAGCAACAAAATGTCCTATGAGGGGTTATTTTGCACCGTATCTTCATTTGACGCACACATTTGCTGGAATTTTCTTCTGCTCGAACCCTTTACCCTTCCGTCCCCTGACTGTGAACAGTTCAGACAGGTGCTTAATTGATGAAGTCTGTATTTTTGCTCAGAACGGAGGTTAATGTGTGTTTAGCGGCGCTAAATCCGTTTAGTCTGGGGCAGTGAGGCTGAATCGATCAGACAGATTTATTGAAAGGTTACTTTCATCCACTCCCTCCATCTGCTGCTTTTCTTTTCTCTATTGCCTTTGTCTCGGTTCAGCTCTGTTTTTATCTGGTCTTCATAAGATTTAATGCTGAAGGAGTCTGGATCTCTTAAGAGTTTCACTGTAAAAACTGTGAATTTTTTAAAAATCTCAATCAGTAGATAGATAGATAGATAGATAGATAGATAGATAGATAGA
This sequence comes from Pangasianodon hypophthalmus, assembly GCF_027358585.1. Classification (NCBI taxonomy): domain Eukaryota; kingdom Metazoa; phylum Chordata; class Actinopteri; order Siluriformes; family Pangasiidae; genus Pangasianodon; species Pangasianodon hypophthalmus. The sequence goes on along the minus strand of NC_069714.1, from coordinate 1,027,231 downwards.
TGGACAGATAGATATCTAGCAGATTCATTCCATTTTCATCACTCCCACATTCATCTGTCTCTCTCTCTCTCTCTGCATCTGTTACTTATGAATGACTCAGAAACAATTCATTCCTTGGATTGTAAACGAATCATTTACAGTGAATCAATCTTGGAATCGTTTCACAAGCACAGGCGAATCATCTACGTACAGTACGAACGCAAACACGGTGTTTATTAGCTGGACTTTGCTTCTCCTGGTGTTTGCGCATGACTCCTGATTCAATCACCCGAAACACGCCGTTGGTCTTCTGTTCTGTTCTGACTCACGAGTCCCAATATACGATTCTCTTTAACCTGTGAGTCTGTGGCTTGTTCAATATTAACAAACTCAATATTAACAAACTGAATCAAACCTGCACATTAAAACCGGTTGTTGATGTTTGCAGACATTTTGTAAATACTTACAGTCATCATCAAAACAGAGAAGAGCGCTGACACACTCTGTACAGACGACAACGCATACGATATAAATGACCTAATAAATGACCTCAATCACAAGAAACTGATGCGACAGAACAGAGTGAATGAATCAGCGACTCCTTCTCCGCCGTCGTGAATCACGTGGACAGATGATGATGAGGTTCGTGTTTAAAGGTCGTACTTCAGGTGACCCGAACTCGACGATAATCTGTATCTGAGAGATAAACAAAATCTGAGAGATAAACAAAATCTGAGAGATAAACAAAGCAAACAAAGGAATAAAGTCTGTAAAGCATAACGTGAAAGAATCAAATATCCATTAATATAAGAATAACACATCTCAGCATGAATCACATTCAAATGAATCACACAAATGATACAACAATTAAAATAAAGAGAAAAAAATAGAACAAATGATAAATGAGGACTTGCACAGATCCAGTTAAACGAGTAACAAACGTCAGCATTTGAATGATTTAAAAAAGAGAAATGATTCAGAAGTGAATGAAATCTTGCATGAACCGATTCAAATGAATCAAACGAATCACAAGGAGTTGTTCTAGAGAATCGAGTCACTGAAGTGATTCATTCCGGACATGCTGTCTCTCCATCACTCCCCCTCTCTCTGTCCTCCCACGCTGCCTTCTGTTCTGCATCCCTTCTTCTTCTTCTTCTTCTTCTTCTCTCATCCCCTCTCGCATGAAGAGCTCGAGCACCTCTCCATCCCTCTCTCTCTCTCTCAATCCCTTTCTCTCTCCATCCCTCTATCTATCTCTCACTCCATCCCTCCTTCATTCTCTCTGTCCCTCTACCTCTCTCTCCATCTCTTTCTCTCTCCATCTCTTTCTCTCTCCATCTCTTTCTCTCTCCATCCCTCTATCTCTCTCTCCATCTCTTTCTCTCTCCATTTCTTTCTCTCTCCATCCCTCTATCTCTCTCTCAATCCCTCTACCTCTCTCTCCATCTCTTTCTCTCTCCATCCCTCTATCTCTCTCTCAATCCCTCTACCTCCCTCTCCATCACTTTGTCTCTCAATCCCTCAACTTCTCTCTCTCCATCCCTCTCTCACTCTCTCTCTCAATCCCTGTACCTCTCTCTCCATCTCTCTATATCTCTCTCAATCCCTCTCTCCATCCCTCCCTCACTCTCTCCCCATCCCTTTCCCTCCATCCCTCTCTCTCTCCCTCCCTCTCCCTCTCCATCCCTCTCTCTCTCTCTCTCTGTCTCACCCCCCCTCACTCTCTCTCTCTGTCTCCCCCCCCCTCACTCTCTCTCCCTCTCTCTCTCCATCCCTCTCTCTCTCTCTCTCCATCCCTCTCCATCCCTCTCTCTCTCTCTCTCTCTCCATCCTCCTCCCCCCTGCATCATGCTCGGGCGCTGCGATGGCACTGATGCTAACATGTTGCCAGTTTAGCGGCAGGAAAAGGCGGGAGAAAATGCCGTCTGGCGGCAGTAAGACCGCGCCGTGTCCTCGCGCACTCTCAGCCCGTTTCCCGCCTCGGAGCGTCCGTTACTCCTCCGTTATCCGCGCGCGCCAGTGGGAGGCGAGTGAACGGCGGACCTGATGGACGTGTTCAGCTTCGTCAGGATGCCCAAGCTGTCAGGGTGAGTCCGCCATTTCCGGCGTTACTGCGACTTCTGGGAGGCGGATGGAGGGATAAACACACAGAGAGATAAAAACAGAGAGAGAGATAAACAGAGGGATGAAGGGGAAGAAAAGATGCGTCGTGTCTCGTGAGGTCGGAAATTCGTTTGTGTTTTTTTTTTGTTTTTTTTTTCAGTGCGTGACGCGTTTCATTTCCTCCTCATTGGGTGTAAAACCACAGGCCTGTGTTTAACCCTGCAGTAATGTGACCACTGACCAGGGCTGAGAGAGGGGTGTGTGTGTGTGTGTGTGTGTGTGTGTGAACACCGACCTGTTAGCCATCTGACAGGAATGTAAAGAGAGGATGGAGAGAGAGAGATGAGGGAGGGATGAGGGAGAGAGATGAGGGAGAGAGAGAGAGAGAGAGATGAGGAGTCTCTCTTTATATCCAGTGACTCACCTCACTTCAACTGAGTGCGCGTGCTACTCGGGTACGTCACCTCACCCTTCCCGCCTTTTTTTTTTTTTTCCGCCGCACGCGCCTCTCCAAAGATTCTAGAACAGCTGCATTTAAATCTAAATTTAAATTTAAATGTCAGTTAACGGAAATAACGGAAATAACGGTAATAAGTTATGGACCAAACCAAGTACAAGTGATTTTTTTTTGTTTTTGGGTCAACAAGTAGAAAAATCCCAAACAACACAGGCTTCTGGGAAACATTTATATTAAAATTTCAGCTTGAAACACATGAAATATGTTGATATTGTAATATTTGTGATGTGTTTAGCACTTCTGCTGCTGGTTTGTTTGTATTTTCCGTGAGATTTTATCAGTTGTCTGCCACGCTGATGTGACAGGAGACGTCGTTATTTAAAATGGAGTTTAATAGGAGAGTAAAAGTTCAACGTATAACAGTCAGGTTTCACTATTAGCGCCTTAACAACTCACTCACCATTTTGGAGAGACATTGAAAGTCGTGTCAATGAGAAGTAGTGGAGACGTTGATGTAAACGCTGGACTGAAAAGTCCAGGACGCAGAGACTCGGCTTGGCTAGTTAGCGATCTATGAGATGATGTGTATTAGCAGGAAAGTTGAAGCTTTGGAAGCTGATCTGTTTGAGCAGAGTGTACAGATGAAGAGATGAGAGAGCTGGATGGACTAAAGCGCCGCTGCATCACTCTCTTTAGGTAGAGATGAAGCGAGGGCGAATGCTGCAATCCACTGTACTTGGAAGTCGGAAAGTTTAAGTCGATTTTCCAGAATTCCAATCTAATAGCATTCCAGTACTTTGGCTTGGAAAAGCACAGATGCCTAGAGCACTTTCATATTTGTATGCCTAGTCTCAACAAAGAGAAATGTAATGCAGGTCAACTGTCTTATTCATCTTTGCTCATAAAACTGATCTGTTACCGTGGTCCTATCGCGTTAGTAAATTTGGGCTGCAATCAGCGGAATGACATTACACACATCTAAACTTTTCCCGACTCGGAATTCCCGGGTTAATGACCGTGCAGTTGCACTCTGGACAACATTTAACTCTCACTAGAGCCAAACACTTTAGTTTGATTTGACAGTGTTATTTTATCCTGAAGGGACATCACAGGTGTGATTTTTTAGCATTTACAGTAACTGAGAGAGTTTTCTGAGAAAGTGAAAAACTAGCCATAAATGTATAGAAGAGCTTCTTGATTTTAGGTTGCACAGTTTTGTGGCGTGTGAAGAGCAGCATCACTGTTACCTCAGAAAAACTTTGTAATGCTTCTAGCGTGTTCTTTTTTTAAGTGTTAAGTTTGCTTCAAAAGATGTAAATTATTTCTTTAGTATTTACACCTAATGTTGCGATTCCCCCCCTTTCACGTCTCCTTGTTTGGGGTTCACGTGCTTTTGTTTGTTTTGCATGTTTTGGTTCTACCTCTGTCCTGTCATTGGTTTGTTATCACATTGTGTTCACCTGTATCGTATGATTCTTGGATTGCTAATTAAGCGTGTTGAGTTTATTAACTACATATCTTACCATAACTTACAATGTCAGTGCTTTGATATCTAATTTCTTGTATTAGTTTTTGGTGTTATAATCAGATTTTTGAACTGGCTGTATGTAGGCTTGGTTAATTTTTAATTTCTCATACAATGCATTCTATGTAATTACTTTGCCAATACAAAGCTCACAGACCTCAGCCTTAGCGTACCGACACTTCAGCTGGAGAGTGTGTATCACTTTGCGCTTTTAAATAATTTAACACAGCAGTGCCCAAGAGTGGAGGTGAAATTAATCCTGTTCACTGACACCAATCACCAGCCAGGTCACCTTTAGCAATCAAGAAGGCCCTGCCCCCTTTTGCTTCAAAAACATCCAATCAGAGAAAATGTAATAATGGTCCAAAAGTTAGCGTTCACTACGAACAAATGCAACATTTTATTCAGTTGATCTTCAATATGTGACACCATACAGGCCTATTTCTTCCTCTCTGTGAAGGATACATTCAATTTTGTTAGCAATTTGGGATTTGTGTTCCTGAAATAAAGTCCAATTTGGGATGGACTTTATTTCAGGAACACAGAAGGTGCCCAAAAACGCTGTCTGCCTCGGCAGCCTCCTCCCTAATGGAACACAGTGGCATTTTGAAGCGGCTGCTATTACAATAAAGTGTGTCAAATATCGAGGTATATCACGTAACTGATTATCAGACATCTAATATTTGGCCTTGATCAGACACTTGGACTTAATCTTTCAGGTTTTGGTTGTAAGTGCCCTCGGCTAATAAGAATGCGAAGTGCACACTGCTGTGGTTCTCCCGATGTGCTGTAAATAAATGTGCCAGTAAGACAAGCACAAGACAAGCACATAGCGATAGTGCTATACAAGTGTTTCCATTTCAGGAATAGCGCAAAGTTGTTGTAAACAAAGAAGAAGAATATAGAGATGTTAAAGCATGATCTTATCTGAGCAGAGAAGCATTATAGCAGAATTAAAGCAGAATCCAATCTGAACATAGAGCTGTTAACGTAACATCTAATCTGAGCCTGGAGCTGTAGAATCCAATCCAAGCATAGAGCTGTTAACAAAAAATCCAATCCAAGCATAGAGCTGTTAACATAAAATCCAATCTGAGTATAGAGCTGTTAACAAAAAATCCAATCCAAGCATAGAGCTGTTAACATAAAATCCAATCCAAGCATAGAGCTGTTAACAAAAAATCCAATCCAAGCATAGAGCTGTTAACAAAAAATCCAATCCAAGCATAGAGCTGTTAACAAAAAATCCAATCCAAGCATAGAGCTGTTAACATAGAATCCAATATGAGCACAGAGCCATTAAAGCAGAATCCAGTCTCAGCATATTGCCGTTAACATACTATCCAATATGAGCACAGAGCTGTTAAAGCAGAATCTAATCTAGCACAGAAAATAGAATCCAATCTGAGCATAAGGGTTTTTAAAAGAGGAATCCAATCTAAGCATAGAGCCATTAAAGTGTCTGATAATAGAGCCTTTAAATTTGAGCCAAACAGAAATTTGCAGAATCCAATCTGAGCATAGAGCCATTAAAGCAGAATCCAATTTGAGCATATAGTTTTTAAAGCAGAATCCAGTCTGATTGTAGAGCTGTTAAAGCAGAATCCAATCTGAGCATAGAGCTCATAAAGCCATTAAAACATCCAATCCAAATATAGAGCCATGAAGCTGAATCCAGTCCAAACACTGAGCTGTAAAACAAGGTCCAATCTGAGTACAGAGCTTTTAAAGCAGAATCTAATCCAAACATAGCACTGTTAAAGTGAAGTCCAATCTAACCATATAACTTTTAAAAGCTCAGCGCTAATGGAAGATGAATGAATGAATGAATGAATGAATGAATGGATGGATGGATGGATGGATGGACGGATGAATGTCACTAAGTTGTGTAGCGTGATCGGATGGAGGATGAGTAGAGAGAATAGGGATGAATATCGGCCAATCAGAGAGTGAGATTAAACTGGTGGGTGGGGCCAACAGAGGCATAACATCACCGTTTCAGTCAGAATAAAGTCATTTACGTGTCGTACCCAAACGACGGTGGATTTGTAGCAGTGGCACGTAGCCAGACTGAAAGCACGCGCAGCTGAAAGAGAAGGGTTGCACTGGTCATTAATTGTTCAGCACACATTCCTCCACACGCTACGTCATTTATTAATGACTGTGGAGCGTGTTCAGTTTCACTGTGCAACTGCAGACACGGCGTTACAGCAGCGAGGCGCCCACTCAGAGGATTAAAAATACAATACACAAACATCTGTATAGGAAAATGAATTCATCCCAACCGGCGTGCCGTCCTAACAATGCGTCATTTCAAACGGTGAGTCACTTCAGCTCTTCGTCTCGAGCAAATACGTTAACCAACTGGGCTAATTGTACTAACTGAATCTTTATTATTACTTTGTTTAATATTTATATATGAAGGCATTGTCTCACTGTCTCTATTTGTTATTATAATATTATTATAACACTTGTAATATCTGTTCTTCTATATGCATCACACTAATTAATATTATATGATCTATTAATATAAACTGTTACCATGTAAAATAAAAGTGATCAAATAAAAATAACCGTCGATTAAAAGTAAAAATATGAAGGTGCATTGCTGAGTTTTAGAATACCAGCTTTAGGGTGGAATAATGTTTATTTTGTTTATTAATTCATTTTTTATTTACTCTTCTCTGTCCAAAAAAAAAAAAAAAAAAAAAAGCATTTGATGTGATTGATTATTAATTACTTTTTGAAAGTAATTCTTTTCTCTGTAAAAAAAAAAAAAGAAAAAGAGGAAAAAAAAGAATAGAAATGATGCTTTGCAGTCTGGTAAATATTTACCTCTGTGCACAGTGTGTGTGTGTGTGTGTGTGTGTGTGTGAGCATGGAACGAGGGTTACAGTGTGTAAGGTGATACTGTGTATAAATAAATCCGGATTTAAATGTTTAATTATATGAGTAAAGTAGTTCAAAATGGCCGCTGCTTCACTTTACAGATTCGTCGATGTTCCACTTGAACAACAATATAAAAAACAAAAAAATCATTTAACCACTTATTAGCATCGTAGTAACTGCTATACACACACTCGCATCTCTGCTGGTCCTGGGATTTGAACTCACACCCTTCTGTTTTATGGTTTCAGCCACAGGACCAAAGCCTCAGGCGGATGGACGTCTTCGTCTCACGGTCCTGTAGACGGATGGGACACGGTGTCCAGTAGAGACGAGCGTGACTGCTTCATCGAGTGAGTCAGATGGAAACAGAGTGTTTGGTTTATACGACTACAGTGTTATTAAGGCGTGATCTGGTGTCTCGCTCTCTCTCGCTCTCTCTCTCTCTCTCTCTCTCTCTCTCTCTCTCTCTCTCTCCAGCTGTGTGATTGGTTGCCACTTTTTTTGATAACATCATGTTGCTGCTCGTCTTTTTGTTTTTTTTTTTTATTCTCATGGTTTTACTATCAAAGACAAAAATTGAAAAGAATTCTTCTGTCATGAGTTGAGACTGAGTGTGAGCACTGCTACGATACTCATCTAAAATCCACCAATAGGAGCACAGCAAACTCACGGGACAGCTACAAATATGATAGCGGCACTGGCGAAACTTAAACGAAACCTCAAGCTGACTTTGAGGAATGTTTAAACGTGTTTTCTGCACACGCTGATTTCCAAATCACGCTGACTGATTGCGTCACACAGTCTATTGTAGAATTCAGCCATGATTTTCCTGGGATCTAGTACGGTGTGACGAGTAATAATCATAAAACTCTGCTGAAATCTGGCAGTGTAAAACCTGCTTTGTGTTAAATGGTGGTAGTCGGGTGTATTGTTCACGCTGAGCGCTGCTCCGACTGCTTTGCTCATAGGAATGCGAGTCTGAAGAGACCCATAATCTGCGTTTGGCGTGAAAGACAGCATGTGGGCGAGGGCTGATCTGAAATTACAGTCTTTAAAACGAGGCCTTCCGTCGCTTCAGCTCCGTTTCGTGTCACGTAACGCTGTGCCAAGTGACTACCAAGAACTGTTTTTACTTCATCAGTTATCAAAAGACGAACAGCGAGGCAGTGGACTCGTGGTATAACAATGTTAATGTATCTGATTAAGCTTTTACTGAATGCTATCCTGCACCACTTCGTAGGCCTGATGACTCTAATGACAGCCATTTCAGTGAACATATGTGGAGGTGGGCGTGGCCTGTTTAGCAGGTGGCCATGCCAATGCACTCTAACATATAGCCAGCACGATATAATCCCACAGCGGGTTACATACGTCTTCCTGCCAGAAAACGCACAGCACAAGTCACACACAAGCTGAAAGCTGTTTCGAAACACAAGCACATCATTAAGCACTTCGGGTTTATTTTTTTTTTGTACTGTGTGAGATTCTGGACTACAGAAATGACACTTAAAGGAGACATTTGCAAAAATGAGTTTTTGCATCCTGTGCATCCCAAGCTGAAATGAGTGAAGGTATGAAAGAAAAAGTTCTTTAAAAAAATAGACATTTTCAATTTAAAAATCGTAAAAGGGAAAAATTATGAAAAAAGAAAGAAAAAAGAAACATATAGTTTCGGTTGTAAATTCTTACTATTGTAATCAACAGTAAATGAAAACAATAACTGAATTCTGTGTTAATGCTCCAGGTTTCCAACCAGTAAAACCAATACACTTACAGTTGGACCTGCTGCAGTGCATTAAACACGGAAATGTGCATTGCAAACATTTTTAACAATAAATTGTATGATGTAATGAACACTGTTGAATTTGATCATGTTCATAAAAGCAAGGAAATGCACTTTAGTGATGAATTCCCTTACCTTTGATAAACTGTAATGCATGTCAAGTAGCTGAGAAGAAAAAAAATCTGCTGTAATGCTAATTACGACATTATCAATATAAGACAATACGATAATATATGAATGAGAAGAGGAGAAGCTGAGCGTTAAAATAAATCTAACAGGAGTCTCGTATATCGCCAGTGTATCGCTGCAGGGATAGTCCTAGTTGTCATTATCACATTAATCACTGGTTTAACTGAAGAAAATGGCTTCCACACTCCTTATTCAGCGGCACATAGAATAGCACTTGATCCAGCACATCTTATTATTATTGCACAATGAACTGGAGGGTCTGAAGGCCAGGGCTTTTAATTTCACATTCCGCTGTTAGATAGTCTCTGTCTGTCTCTCTCTGTCTTTCTCTCTCTGTCTGTCTGTCTGTCTCTGGTGCCACTGCATGGAAAGAGTAGGTGATGCTGAGGTTCAGAAACAGTTCCTGCAGCATTTGACTGATCTTTATCTTTACTGTATTCTCTGTGCGAAGTTAGGAGATAGCAGGACCTGTAACGGACCTGGATGTTTGTGGGCTTTTTGTTTCTGTAAATGTGTGTATGTTGAGCTGTAGTGATTTGACGACTAGCTCTGCCCTAGCTCCCTCATGTGAAGGAATAATTGTAGGCCTTCGGCGTGGCGCGCCGCATGTGTCAGGAGCCGTGGTGATTTGAACACAGCCACTGCTCTAATTAGTGAACAGTACGGGAGAAGGAAAAAAGAGCAGAGGAATAAAACAGGGACGAGTTTTAATACCAAGAGGCATTTTGTAACAACATGTCCATAATGCAGACTTTTAGTTTCATGTTTCCACTGAATTGTTGCATCGATTAAAGTCAACTAACAATTATTAGCTAACAAAAACAGTTGAAAAAACATGAAAAGGCAAAGCTTACATTGTGTTTGTGTCTCTGAAATTACAGAACCTTGGTTCTCCTGAATCGTTTCACATCATACATTCAACAAGCTGAGAGTAAATGATCATATATGCCCATTTTATACCAATTCCAAACAATACAACGTATATTATACCACAGTGCTGTTAAAGTCCCGATGCTGACTGGTCAGAAGGTGTTTATTAATTTATCTTATTTCAAGAAAAAAAAAGAGAGGCTGGTGAGGCAACGACTGTTTATAGCTGCTATAACATAAGTGAGAACAGGAACTAACTTGTTTCACGAATGCTCCACAACATTAAGTGTGAATAAAAATGGATAAAAAAACCATGTTTTTTTAATTGATAAAAAATGTATTGTTGGCTATTTGCTGTGGTGCAAGAGGGAAAAAGCACAAAAACAACTAAAACAATGAGATGATCCCAAATTTAGATGATCCCAAAAAAAAGACTCAATCCTAAAAGAGTCAACAGAAAAATGAGTTGATCCCAAAATGAGTTGATCCCAAAGAGTCAACGCCAAAAAGAGTCAATCCCAAAATTAGATGGTCGCAAAAAGAGGTGATGAAGATCCCAAAAAGAGTTGAATTCAAATTGAGACCATCCCAAAAACAGACGATCCCCAAAAGAATCGATCCCAAAATGAGATGATCTTGAAATGAGACAATCCCAAAATGAAACAATCCCCAAAATAGTTAATCCCAAAATTCAATTCAATTTTTTTTATAGCATTTTTAAAATTTATATATTTATACATTTATAAATGTATCCCTAATGAGCAAGCCAGAGGTGACATTGGCAAGGAAAAACTCCGTGAGACGACATGAGGAAGGAACCTTGTGAGGAACCAGACTCAAAAGGGAAGCCATCCTCATCTGGGTGACACCGGATAGTGCGACTATAAATAAATCCCTTCTACAACTGTGTACTACATGGTCAAATAGTGCAGTTGTATAACCAGGAAATTCATCACAGTTTTCACATGAAGTCTGTTTTGTTGAAGTTATCAAACTGCTGATGGAGACTTGAGTGCAAAACTGTTTGTGGAAATTGCAGTCCTAAAGTTATCATAGCAATTGTAGTCCAAAGCCATCTTCATGGTTTCTAAGTGGTACCATCCTCAGTAATCTCGTGTATCTTTAGGCTGTGTGTGTGGGGCCATCCTCAGCAGCAGCGAGTGGTTTCCATGAGATGAGAACTCCAACCAGAAGCAGGGCATCAGGATGGATCAGGCAGGTCCGGAGAGCAGAAGGGGTCAGGATCACTGGCATCTCAGGAGTAGCATGTGTAGCTCGACAGAGAGTGAGGGAGGGAGAGAGAGAGAGAGAGAGAGAGAGAGAGAGGGAGAGATTGTTAGGTAAGCTTTTGTCCTCTAATGGTTAAGGACAATGTGCTTTGCGTGCAGAGAGCAAGCAGGGACTCCGGCAAGACTAGCTATGACAGCATAACTAAAAGGGAGAGCCAGAAGGTAACACAGACATGAGGGAGTCCTGGGACATGAAGCGTCCAGCCACTCCACCGTCAACAATCTTGATATGAGAGAATCCCAAAAATTGTCAATCTCAGAGTCGATCCCTAAATGAAAAAATCCCAAAATAAGACAATCCTCAAAATAGTTAATCCCAAAATGAGTTGATCCCCAAAAAGAGTCAGGTCCAAAATAATACAATTCTAAAATTGAGACAATCCCACAATGAGACAATCCCAAAAATTTTCAATCCCAAAATGAAATGATTCCAAAACAAGTTGGTCTCAAAAATTATCGATCCAAAAATGATTCAATCTCAAAATGAGTCGATCCCAAAATGAGATGATTCTAAAAAAGAGTTCATCCAAAAACAAGTCAAACCCAAAATGAGTCAATCCTACGAGTCGATCCCAAAAAGAGTCAGTCCAAAAATAGACAATCCCCAGATGAGATGATCCCAAAAAGAGTCAGTCCAAAAATGAGTCGATTCCCTGTTTCCAGTAATTGAAAAACTAAGAGTCAACCCCAAAGCACTGGAGTCAATTACACACACCCAAAATGATTCACTTAACACACAAAAAATCAGGGCAAGCAAAATTAATTTAGCATCAGAGTGTTTCAGTGAGTGAGATAGCCAGTGCAAATATTGGCCTGTATTTTTGAAAAAAAAAAAAAAATAGGTCAGAACATTTTTTTTGTAACCTTTATTTTTTTAAAAAGTACAGTGAGCACTTGATCATATTCTCATGCTGTGACAGACAAATGTCATTATGCTGGCTATTTGAAAAACACAAAAGCACAGGATACGAGGCGTTGGTTCAGTCAGCGCAGAGAACATTCTCAAAGCAATGCTATCGACTTGCATCCGTGTGGAGTTTGCTTACTTTAACCTGATTTATGTAACGTTAGAGAAGCTGGGCAGTTGGTTTTCACGTTTTAAACTATGAGTTCAGTTCCTTTTTAGTTGTGGTTCTTTTTTTGTTGAAGGTTATTTAGCATGTGAATGACTTGAATTGTTTTTTTACTCTGCTATTAATTTACAATTATTTAATAGGACAAATCAGAGTAAATGGGTGAAAAGTTCAATAAAGTAGTGTTAAACCTAAATGTCTCTCACTCTGTCTCTCTCTCAGTCACGTCTCCCAGCCGAGTTCTCTGGAGGAAGTGCGTCTCGGGCTGGAGGGCGATAAGTTAGCGCCCCGGAAAGTTGAAATGAGACGAGACCCGGTTTTAGGCTTCGGCTTCGTGGCAGGAAGTGAAAAGCCTGTTGTAGTTCGTTCTGTCACTCCAGGTAATAGTTACTGTTTCCTCATGCACATTAGAGAGACTTAGCCGAGCGCAAAAAGTTTCATTTTTACAGTATTGGTCCATGTATGGAGCAGACTGTCAAAGGTTTCATGTCAACCACAGGCGGTCCATCAGAGGGAAAACTGATTCCCGGAGATGAGATCATTATGATCAATGATGAACCAGTCAGCAGCGCCCCTAGAGAGCGAGTGATCGACCTGGTCAGGTACTGTAACAGAAATACAGCTTATTACAAGGTGTCTCTCTTGCACAGACACACCGATTAAATACACTGATACACAGACACACACTGAGTATGAGTATTAGAGATGTTACTCTCAGACCTGATTTGAGATGTTTTCTGATCTAGCGCAATAAATAGGCCACAAAATTGTTTCAAAAACACGCCATCATCACGCCCATTGCACAGTTCTGCTGGATACAAGTCTGAAAATTTTTACCATTTATTTTCTCCTCTGTTTTAGGAGTTGTAAGGAGGCCATTGTGTTGACGGTTATTCAGCCGTACCCTGTAAGTGCGTTTCATTTTCTATAATAAACAGACTTTTAGCGTCTTTCCTAATTTCCTAATTATGTTCATCAATATATATACAGTATGTATATTGAGGGAAATATCTCATATTGCTAAATTTACATGTTTTTTTTTTCTGGAGAAATTCATTTTCATGTTCAAATTCATTTGCAGAAATGTGTCTTTTTTTTTTTTTCTTATTTTAATTCTGTTTTCTCCAGTCGCCCAAGTCTGCCTTCATGAGTGCTGCCAAAAAGGCAAAGCTGAAATCGAACCCGGTAAAAGTTCGATTTGCCGAAGAGGTCATCGTTAATGGTCAAATTCCTGTGAGTAAAAAAAAAAAACGCACTGTTTCAACAAATTATCAGTTTACAGCTTCGCCTTTCCATTTACTGCCACATAACATCTATATCTATACTGTAATTACAGATTCTTTTTTAAATTGCATTATTTACATATGAAAGTATTAAGGGATATATTTTGCTAATTGTTTGATTTCAGGAAACGGTGAAGGATAATTCGCTTCTCTTCATGCCAAATGTTCTGAAAGTGTACCTTGAAAACGGCCAGACAAAATCATTCAAGTTTGACAGCAACACCTCAATTAAGGTATTTAAATCGTGTTAATTCAAATTTGATCTGCGTTAACAATGAAAATACCAACACGGCTAAGCAGTTTGTATTATGGGAATGGTGCTGTCATTATCACAAAAATATAAATCTACTACTGAGAACTGGTTCGTTGTTAATTTTAGAAAGGCTAATAGAGGACGACGGTTAACACTCTCAGGGTGATGTGTTATCTCCTGAACTTAATAAATAATCGGAAAAAAACCTGAAGCAAGCAGTATATTCAGAGGTTTTAGTTGAATACAAGGATTGCTCTCACAAATAAACAATGGATTTGCCTCAAGTTGATGATTATAATATGCATCAGCTAAGTAACATTTTTATATTCGTCTTTTTGTGTTTTGGAAGGACGTCCTACTGACGCTGCAAGAGAAGTTGTCCATTAAAAGCATTGAGCATTTTTCTCTGATGTTGGAGCAGAAGATGGAAAATTCTAACACAAAGTTGGTGCTCCTGCATGAGCAAGACATGCTAAGTCGGGTAGGCCTTGAATGTTACATTTGAACTATAAAATAATTTAGATGGAATAACTGGAAATTAAAAAAAAAAAACATCCAAATGTGTTATAAAAGTTTATCACGACATGGAAAGTGTGTTTCAGTCTCTTCATTGCTGTGTCCCAAACCACATACTACCAGGCTATAAAAGTATTCTACATTCTTTAGGTTTGTAGTAAGTTGTTCAGGACATAACCACACATGGAAAAGAAGAACGTTTTTACTTTGAATACTAAACACTTGGCAAGGAAGCTAGTACCATTGCACAAAATCTCTTACAATTTAGCACTATCCTATAAATAAATAAAAAATACTATTACAGTGCCATATAATTGTTTTATGGTTTTAAAATTATTGTTTTTCGCCAAAATAATATGTTTATTGACTTGACTGCATAACACAAAGTCAGTATCAGCTGTTAGACTAAAACAGTTATTACTGTGTTAAGATTCAAATGATCTATATGTTGTCTTAACAGTTTGGAAAGAAAGAAAAACTTTCTGTGTATATAATATCTTTGTTTCAGGTGACTCAACAACCTGGCTCGCACAAGATGAGATGTTTATTTCGCATTGCTTTTGTACCAAGGGATCCAGTGGATCTTCTCCGTCGTGACCCTGTGACCTTTGAGTATCTCTATGTGCAGGTAACTGCAACGAATGTGAGCCATTATAATGCATAGTCCGGCAGACAATTTGACAAAACTAGAATTAGAACATAGAAATAAAAATACCTACAAACTAAGAGGTAAATAACTTAGCAAACAAGGTGCGAGGGTGTTTTTTTAAAAATATATATTGCAATCAAAAAATAAACTTTGGTTTGAGGAGCTACAAACTACAAAAGGAGGTCAGAGGCGGAGCAAGGCTCTGGGGGATTAGAGGTGGCACAGGTGATTGGGAGGTTTGTGCAGGGGTCTGAAAGGTTGGTACAGGAGTCTGGGAGGAGGTTGGTGGTGGAGCAGAGGTCTGTTAGATTGTAGGTGGAGCAGGGGTCTGGATGGTCGGGGAGGTGGGCGAGGTTGAAGGCGGAGCAGAGAGCTGGGAAATTTGGTACAGGGGTCTGGGAGGTTGGTACAGGGTTCTAAGAGGTTGGAGGTGGAGCACGGGTCTGGGAGGTCGGTTCAGGGTCTAAAAGGTGGAAGGTGGAGCAGGGTTCAAGGAGATTGGTACAGGGATCTGGGAGATAGGAGGTTGGTACAGGGGTCTGGAATGTTGGAGGCAGAGAAGAGCTCTGGGAGGTTGGTACAGTGGTCTGAGAGTTCGGAGATGAAGCATGGTCTGGGAGGTTGGTTCAGGTGTCTAAGAGGTTGGAGGTGGAGCAGGGGTCTGGGAAGGTGGAGGTGGAACAGGGGTCTGGGAGGCTGGAGGTGGAGCAGGGGTCTGGGAGGCTGGAGGTGGAGCAGGGGCCTGGGAGGTTGGTACAGGGTTCTAAGAGGTTGGAGGTATGCAGGGGTCTGGGAGGCTGGAGGTGGAGCAGGGGCCTGGGAGGCTGGAGGTGGAGCAGGGGTCTGGGAGGCTGGAGGTGGAGCAGGGGCCTGGGAGGTTGGTACAGGGTTCTAAGAGGTTGGAGGTATGCAGGGGTCTGGGAGGCTGGAGGTGGAGCAGGGGCCTGGGAGGCTGGAGGTGGAGCAGGGGTCTGGGAGGCTGGAGGTGGAGCAGGGGCCTGGGAGGTTGGTACAGGGTTCTAAGAGGTTGGAGGTATGCAGGGGTCTGGGAGGCTGGAGGTGGAGCAGGGGCCTGGGAGGTTGGTACAGGGTTCTAAGAGGTTGGAGGTGGAGCAGGGTTCAAGGAGATTGGTACAGGGATCTGGGAGGTAGGAGGTGGAGCAGGGGTCTGGGAGGTAGGAGGTGGAGCAGGGGTCTAAGAGGTTGTTAAATTAAAATTCCCTTTTGTCTCTCTTTCTTTCTGTCTCTTTCAGAGCTGTAAGGATGTTGTTCAGGAGCGTTTCGGGTCAGAGCTGAAATATGACACAGCGCTTCGTCTCGCTGCTCTTCAGATGTACATCCTCACAATCAGCACCAAACAAACTCAGAAAGTCTCCCTCAAATACATTGAGTGAGTGATTCTAAACTCACTTGTGTGCATATCTATCTGTCCCTTTCTGCAATATCCATTGTCAATCTGTCCATCCATCCATAAGTTGAAGTCAGTTCCAAATGTATTAGTTCAATGCAGTGTCATTGATATAATGAAATAAGTAACAGATACCAGTACCTTGATGATGACGCACCCATTGAAATCAGCTGCAAGCTTTTTAAAGACCCAGAACTGGTGAAACAAAATCCTGCCTATAACTAGCTACTGGTAGTATTTACTCTGCAAACTTTCACAGCCCACTGTGTGCCTGGCCTGAGAACCAGCTCGAATTGGAAAGGGAATTTGTGGTGCCAGATACCAAAAGGTGACACCCCTGTTGGCATCTTTTATATTTTGGAGCCACAGGAGTAGTATGTGAACAAAAGGTGAAGGGGTGACCCAGTAGGTATTAGAAGGTAGAAACACCACCACTCCACGCCCTCCACTATATTATCAAACACTCCATTTCAGTGTTTCTGTACGAAAACAGCTTCTGACTGTAGGTACAGCACATGTGACCTCTCCCCCTCCACTGCCTAGGAAAAACAACCCTCAGGCTGTGTTCCACCATGAAGGTCTTCAGAATAAACAAGAGAAAAATCAAGAAAGTGCACCAGAATTGCCCCCCCCCGCCCCAGAGAATAGCCTCAACATGGTATAAAGTCCAAGTCAGGGGGCTGATGGTATTTATATAGTTAGGCACAAACCTTTGATAACAGCCCGCCAGCCACAGGAACTCTTTTCTGCAGCTTTTATTTACCGTAGTCTTGTCAATTTGGGGTCGCACTTGTCCTTGAACCATGTAGATGCCAAGATAGTGTACTTTAACCCATCCAGTTGCACAATTCCAGGGTTTACTGTGAGCTCTGCCCGTTTCCATGACAGGTGCTGCATGTGGTGAGGCAGGCACTGGCGTACGTGCCACAAGGGTTTGTCAGTGAAACATGAGAGAAGCCCTGAACAAATCAAAAGGTCACAGCAGTCAGGGGAATCTGCCAGTAAGCCCTTAGTCAGCTCCAGTGTTTGCCCAGTCGCTTGAGCAGTTATTCAATGTTTGGCATATTTAGACATAGAGTTGACCTTTTCTTTAGTCCACACAGAACCGAACCACCCCATCCGCCTTGGGGGCAACTATCAGGGGACTGATCCAGTCACTTTAGGACTCCTCAATTTGTTGTGCATCACCTGTTTGTCTGACCTCACAAGACCTTCTTTGACATTTGCATCTTGCCATGCGACCTCAAACAGTCCTCAGCACTTGGAGAATAATTTAGTAAACAAGTCCTTCATCTCCTGGTGTAAACCCTTGCAGTTGATTGCCCATGTTGTTCACTGACATTCCTTGTGCCAATTCTACCAGATTAAGGGACCTAATGTGTGGAGTGTGGAGTGTTGCTTGCAGTTCTGTTATTTTTTAATTTCATTTTATTGCGTCTCCTACCAGTACTCTCAAATAGCATCTAGGACAATCTGGAGTTGCAAAACCCTGTGGAGCCTTTGGAGATATTATAAGAAAATTAACTTAAGCAGCTCCACAACCTGCCTCTGCATATGAGTAACTTTCCCGACATAAATATTGATGCAACTTTTGTTAATTATAGATATGACCCAGTATGCCTAAATAGTGGTGACACTACAAGCGTACCATTATATGATGTGGTCTGTTAGTATCCTTTTTGAGTTACGGCCAAAATGTGAACTACTCCAGTGATATAATTATCTGTTGCTGATCTTGTTGTCTCCTCAGTCTCCTCCAGAAGCATTATGAGAACATCCTGTATGCAATCAATGTAGAATTAGAGCTCAGAACAGTTAGGCACATGATGATAGCTAATGTTAGCAAGCTAAAACACAAGCTCTAGTTGCAGGGGACAAGGGTTCTCTCTCACTCCCTTTGATGCAGCTTTGAGCCCAGTGGTAGTGCGCTAGCTGGATAACCTTAGCTAGTTAGCTAAAACAATGGGTCTTGTTGAAGAGTAAATGCTCCTTTATGATCTCTCAGTGCATTTTTTATTATTTTTTTTGCGCAGGGCTTCACTTTGAGATTCCTCACTTCTCACATTACCTTGTGAAGCTCAGAGTTGTATACTAGCAAGATAGTTAGCAACCTTTTAGCTAGATAGCTAAATCTCTATTGTATTTATGCCATATCTGAGATGGCATGTGACATACTGTATTGTGTGTATCTAAGGTTTGCAAGGTAACTTGCAACAGCTTGTGAACACCAATTTCTGACTCCTCTTACTCAATATTAATGTTTTTCTTAATTATAAAGAAATCTTTTTAAAGGGTCAGTTAAAAGTGCTTAGGCCATAGATGTAATTCAGTGTATCCAAATCCAAATGTACACCTACACACAGTTGTCTACAGGATATAGACAGAAACACTTTTCTCTCTTTGTCTGCAGAAAAGAGTGGGGGTTGGCTCTGTTTCTTCCTCCGGCAGTTTTGTCCAGCATGAAAGAGAAGAACATCAAGAAGGCCATCGCACACATTCTGAAAACGAATCAGAACCTGGTGCCTCCTGGGAAAAAGGTAAGCATGCACACTTGCCCTGTACAGTGGGGTCCAAAAATAAATAAATATACTGTATACAGTACTAAGTAATAATAATATAATTAATTAATGATATTTTTTATTGTATGTAAACATTTGTTGACCTAAATGAATTGTTTCCTATTGCAAATTCCAGTTTAAATGTTTTTATATTGACCCTAAATTTAGCAACCTGCTGAAAATCTCTACTTGCGTGCACTTTTAACTTTATTTCCCCTAAACATCATTTCACCTAAAGTGGGGCAATTTTGTACAAAAATATGGTTTAAGATTCTTAACAAACCATAAATTAGACAATACATTTTGAGTAATAGACTCTTTTTATTGTATGTGTATATGTGTGTATTGAATAGATTTATTGACTGTTTGATTGATTGATTGGTTGATTGCAGTTGACGGCGCTGCAGGCCAAAGTTCACTACCTGAAGTATCTCACTGACCTGAGACTGTATGGAGGAAGAGTGTTTAAGTCCACACTGCTGGTGAGTATGTTTTTTCTTTCGTAACACAGTGTGTCTGTGCATAAAAGATAAAAATACACAAAAGAATTTATTCACTACAAACAGTACTTTCTTACTTTCTTAGGTTTAGATGTAAAGAACTGTATTATATTCATTTGAGCATTATTATTTAATAATATGTTGCTTATAATTGAGACATCTATTGTTTAGCAGTCTAAGCTATTTAAATCAGTGCTGTGAAGAAAGCACAATAGAAATACAACTACAGACAGTGTGTGTGTGTGTGTGTGTGTGTGTGTGTGTGTGTGTGCTTATGTCATGCCATTAGCAAGCAGAGAAACACACAGAGGTGACACTTCTAGTTGGGCCACGACATGGAATTAGCCACGTCATCAACACCAAAACCAACATGGTGGCCCTGCTGGCCGACTTCAGCCACGTTAACCGCATCGAGATGTACACAGAGGACGAGAGGAACGTCAGAGTAGAGCTCCACGTGCTCGACGTGAAGGTGAAATGGATAGATGGATGGATAGATTGGGAGATGTTCGGATGGATGGGGAGATGTTTGGATGGATGGGGAGATGTTTGGATGGATGGATGGATGGATAGGACTGTGTTTGGATGGAATGATGGAGGGATGGATGACTAGTACAGTAGGAAGGATGGATGTATGGATTGGGATGTTTTGATAAGGTCATGAGGGTCATGAAATTAGGTTAGGTTAGGTTAGGCTTTTATTGTCATTGTAACATGCCACATGTACAACGAAATGGTTAATGGGTGTGAAGTGGTGATGGATGGATGGGAAGGTATTTGGATGGATGGATGGATGGATGGATGATGAGGAGGTGTTTGGAGGGATGGATGGATGGATCGGGAGGTGTTTGGATGGATGGATGGCTGGATGATGAGGAGGTGTTTGGATGGATGGATTGGGAGGTGTTTGGATGGATGGATGGATGGATGGATGGGGGTGTTTGGATAGATAGTTGGATGGATGAATGGGAAGGTGTTTGGATGGATGGATTGGGAGGTGTTGGGATGGATGGATGGATGGATGGGAAGGTGTTTGGATGCATGGATGGATGGATGATGAGGAGGTGTTTGGATGAATGGATTGGGATGTGTTTGGATGGATGGATGGATGGATGGATGAAAGGACAGATGATTGGGGGTGTGTGAATAGATAGATGGATGGATGGATGATGGGAAGGTGTTTGGATGGATGGATTGGGAGGTGTTTGGATGGATGGATGGATGGATGAAAGGACAGATGATTGGGGGTGTGTGAATAGATAGATGGATGGATGGATGATGGGAAGGTGTTTGGATGGATGGATTGGGAGGTGTTTGGATGGATGGATGTGGGGTGTGTGGATAGATTAATGCAGTGGTTCTCAACTGGTTTTGCTTCAGGGCCCAGATTTTATTTTGGACATCAGCACTACACTAAAGTTGTTTATCATATGGAAGTAAACAATGAAATACATATTAATTTTGCATATTAATGTTGTTATTAATAACAACAATAATAATAATTATCCAATGCATTTACCTAGCCTAGCAAATAAAACAAACCCTGACCAAAATATTGAATTACAAATTGTACACTCTACATATATGAAAAATGCACAACTAATAAAGGCATAAACATAACAATGAGATTTAACAAGAACAGAGCTGAAATCATAGCCTATGCAACTCAATGGGAAACCTGAGGGAGTGATTTCATTTTGATAAGTGTCTGAAAATCAGGAGAGCATGATCAGATACACCTGTTGATTCGTCTGGTTGGAGTGCATCATAGTGACTTGGCTTGATGCGTATTACGGTCTTCTGCTTTATGTCCTCAGATATATCTCATTTTCTCCTCCGTATGGTGTCCCTGGAGCTCTCTGCAGCGAGTAAACCAAGATCCCCTGCGACTGTGTGGGCCAAGTTTGTACGATGCACGAAGTGTTTGCTCCTGAACAGTGCGCACGTTTTTGATAAGTTTTTGAGATGTGTCCAGATCCCATTGCGTTCTTTTCTTGGCTTGAGTATTTTGATTCTAAATATCTTTTGCTTTTCGATGGTTTCAGGCTTTCCACAGCCAGTAACTCACCGCACAAAACACACTGTGGATCTGCACAGGCCATGCTTGTCTTCTGTGCACATAAAGCCATAATTTATGTAATCTGGGTCTTATTTTCATTTACCTTACATAGTTCTTTCCAGCCTTTTAAAGGGAATTTCGCCTCATCTATCCATGTTAGCATCAATTGTTTACTGATGAATTAGCGCCAAAATTGACAGAATTTGATTGGATGCACAACATTTGACCGATTTGTCTTATTCACTATAACAACAGCTACAGGGAGTGTTTTTTTAAATTTTTTTTTACTTTATTGTCATACTTTTCCACGGTTTTCTGTTTTCTTATGTCTTATCATTTGCATTTAGCAATTTTTTTTCTTCCCAGCAGTCTGCATCCCAATCATAAAGAGCCCAAGACCCACCAGTTGAAAAACAGTGGATTAATGGATGGATAAATGGATAGGAAGGTGTTTGGAAGGATGGGTGGATTGATGGAGGGATGGATGGCACAGAGTACAGCAGGATGGATGGATGGATGGATGGATGGATTGGAATGCTTTGAAAAGGTCATGGGTGTGAAGTTATGAAGGATGGATGATAGATGGGGAGGTGTTTGGATGAATGGATAGCACAGAGTACAGTAGGAAGGATGGATAGATTGGGATGGTTTGATAAGGTTCTGAGGGTCATGTGCTGTGAAGATTTGATAATCTGTTTACTGAGAAGAAGAGGTAGGGGTTTCATCTGATGGACGTGAAGGTATGGTAGATGAATGAATTGAGAGATGGGGCTTGTGATATCTGGACTTGTGGTGGAATGAATGGGGGTGTTTAGCTAGATAGATGGGGTGGATGGAATGATTGATCAATGAGGATGTTTGGATGGATGGATGGATGGATGGATGGATGGGCAAGATGAAAGTCATGGTGGAGTTCCACATGCTGGACTGGAGTTGCATGAATATACGAGGTTTTTATTTGTGTTAGCAAGGGGAGATTGGTGCAATTGTGTGGTGCATTGACATATTAGAAATGGATGTATAGAAGATGAATATCAAGGTGGTGCTCCATGTGCTGTTGTGTGTGTGATGGATGGATTCATGTTTTTTTTTTTGCCAAATATTTCTACTGGTGTTGTTCATTTATTCTGCTTTCGAACTACATTTAGATGTTGTTGTTTTCTCAGCCCATCACGCTAATAATGGAGTCCAGTGATGCAATGAATCTGGCATGCCTTACTGCGGGTTACTACAGACTGTTAGTGGATTCACGGCGCTCCATCTTTAACATGGCCAACAGCACGTCTGGTAAGGGTGGATTCATAGGGATGTTTAAAAACTTGAAACATGCTTTACTATTTGTCGCTGTCTTTTCTGGATTTGACTGCTGTCCCCACCTCTCTTTTGTTAGGCCATGATTCCCGGGAAAAGCACAATTTTCAAGCGATTGAGTGGAACTATGGCTCCTGTACTGGGTGCGAGGACCACAGTGGTAGGCTCTCTGACCCAGACTCCACCCCCATGTATATCACTGAGCTCCACCAAGCGCATCGGGCAAGCAGGGGCACCTGTATGCAAACCCATGCCCACACGCAGCCCTTTTTCAAGTCTGACGATTCACCCAAGAGCGCCAAGGTGTCTTTTATATTCGGAGATGCTCCGTTGGATAGCGTGAATCCCCAGCATTTGGGTTACCAAAGGTTGATGGAGGACATTCCAGAGGTTTTGGATGATCAACGGCCACTTTATCTGCATCAGGATGACTATAAAC
Source organism: Pangasianodon hypophthalmus (assembly GCF_027358585.1). Taxonomy (NCBI): domain Eukaryota; kingdom Metazoa; phylum Chordata; class Actinopteri; order Siluriformes; family Pangasiidae; genus Pangasianodon; species Pangasianodon hypophthalmus. The sequence continues at coordinate 1,004,098 of NC_069714.1, read as the reverse complement.
CCTTGGATTCTTGTTTGGATATGGATGGCTTCCAGTATGGGAATCACATGGTCTACGGCGACGGTAAAATCTTTGGTACCACTGAGGGAATCGAGGAGCCGCTCCTGCATGATATCTGCTACGCCGAAACCACCGATGATGCCGAGGACGAAGACGACATTAGTTGTGAGGATGACATGTCAATGATGGCGATGGCGGATTCTCGAGAAAGAGCTCTGTCACTGCTTTCCCTGTCGGAATCTAGCGACGATATCATCGACCTGACTTCTCTTCCACCGCCACCAGAGGGAAACGATGTAGAAGACAACGATGTGCTTTTGCAGTCGCTAAACTTGGCCATAGCCGCTCCACCACCCGGATTCAGGGACAGCTCAGATGAAGATGAGCACCAAGGAGAACCAGCGAGGGAGAAAAGAAACTTGGACATCCCGGTGTCACTAATTGACTCTGTTCCGATGAACGTGGACAGAGGGACAGACGAAGTGTTGGATGATGCTGTCGTTTCCACTTTGCAAGCGCTAGAAGCTTTGGCAGCCTCCGAAGATCAGTCCCACCCACAATTGGACAATAATTCAGGTTCTTACTCTATCGTAACGTTCATTCATTGATGAAGTCTTCCAGCCATTGATTTTTGTTTTTAAAACGTACACTCCATTCCCCACCTATATTTCCATATTGTTTCATATATTTATTTTCATTATACATATAAGTGAACTCAGTGTTTTTTTTTTTTTTTTGAGATATTGCTTTCTTTTTCCTGAATCTTTTTTTTTTTTCCATTGTTAATGTTGTAAACACATTTGTTGGTTTCATTGTCTTTGTCATTTCTTTTTGTACAAATAAAAGATTTAAAATATGTGCAAAATGACTCATATGGTATGAAGGCTTGTTATGATGTCACGGTTTCACGGTCAGTCACAATGTTGAATCTAATGATGATCCTTCGACTTTATTTAAATACCTTTTATTCTCTGTTTTACTAAAAGTATGTACTGTATGTGTTCGATAAACATGAAGGTAGGTATTGTTTTTTTTCTCATAAGACATTTGCTAGCTATCTAGCTGACTAAGGTCAAACAAACCAAATGTTTTACGTTACACTGCTAGTACATGTTACACTACAGCCATATTTTGTGTCACGAAAAGCAAAGTGAAGAGCTTTGTATATTAGTAGCAAAGTGGCTAGTGCCTACACAAACAATTTTAAACTTGGTAAAGGATGAACTCTTTCTGCTTACTTGCTTTTTGTTTATGTCATAGACAGGGGTATAAAAGAAGATTAGAAATTTGGCCTTGAGATACTCTACCAACAAAAAAAATGCTTAAAATTTGGAAAATATGGGATAAATAAACATACTATAAATTATTATTAAGATAATTCCAGTGTTATATTATAAATGCATGGTTTTCCACATGCCTGTGTGTTTTTAAATCGTCACTTAATGATAAGTGATACCGTGAAACCGTGATGTTTTTAGATTATCATACCATTAAAATGTCAAATGTTGGCTAAAACATTTGTCTTTCTGTGACACACAGGTGTAGAAATATCTCGATCCTATAGTCCTGAGTCTGCTTCGGATTCTGGAAATGAGACGAATTCCTCCGAAATGACAGAGAGCTCAGAGCTAGCAGCAGCTCAGAAACTCTCAGACAATCCACTGAAAATGTTTGTGGCCACTGCTGAAGGGTATCAGACGCTGGACGCAGAGAAAACAGAGTTTCGTTTGAGGGCCATGTCTAGAAACCAGGAGGAAGAACTGAAGTCCACAGCTGTAGCTTCACGTCAGGCCCTCCATTCAGACCACTTGGAGATGGAGCCTGAAACAATGGAGACCAAATCGCTGTCTGATTACTTCAACAAAATGCACATGGATGCCATGATGGGCAAGAGACAAGGAAAAGTCGATGAGGGAGACTGCAGATTGGGAGTTGCTAGCAAAAATGAATCATCGCAAATAAAGACAGTTGGCTCTAATGTAGAGGATGTTGTTGGGAGATACAACAATGTCAATTCAAGAGAACCTCTTCACACAGGGTTTGACCTGCAAAGGACGCCTTTTCCATTTCAGGACAAGAACGTACGATCACAACAGATCCCGAACTGCAAAGCAGAGGAGCACATTTACTCTAAGACACCAAAGTGTGGCAGCTCTAACACCATAGCTCCAAGTAGTCTCAGAGGATCTCTGATGGACCTGAACACTCGCTCAGCTGCAGAAGATGCTTACTTAATCGAGCAAGCCACACACGAACAGCAAAGTAAGGTACTGTCATCAAGTAAGGTACTGTCATCTGAGAAGGAAGTGACGCGGTTGTACGATTACCACTTGCCGAAGAGGATGTCCTCGCTCCAGAGCGAAGGAATTCATTCCCTGCAGAGCTCGCAGTGCTCATCCATCGATGCGGGATGCAGTACAGGAAGCAGCAGCTGCGTGACGCCCATGGATTCACCACTCTGCACTGCCGAGAACATCCACCTGATCAATGAATCTTCTTTGAAAGGCCTCGGATACCCAAATGCAGAAGAAAAAGGATACAGTCAAAGTCCACATCGCAAACTCGTCCATCAGACTTTAGATGCCGCATTTTTACGAAAGCACCATACAACGCCTGGTACAGAGTCCAGCTTGGGACGCGATGGATGCCAAAGGATGGCCAAGATTAGAGAAACTACAGGTATTTTCTATAGAATCTTGGCTCCACTTCTTAAAACTAAATTGTAAAATTAACTGTTAAAATCTTTACTCTAAGCAACATTAACATCAGGCGTGTTGTGTCAATGGGAAGCGAGGAATAATAATACGTAAAGAGACCAGACACCAGATTTTGTCATTTTGATGCAAAATCTATTGAAAAATCTAGAAAAGGATCTTGCTGTTGGAGAATTAACCTCGGGGCAAGTAACCACACAATAATAAACAAAAGATCACTAACTGTGATTTTTAAAAGTGCCTTCCCTATTCCAAACAAAAACAGATGAACGCTACAATATCTTCCCTTTCTCCCCAGCTAAATTAAAAATGGCAGAAAAAGGCACAATTGCAAGAAAGAAATGGCACCCCTACAGTGTCCAGGCAACTATAGAGGGTGTAACTGTCCGGTATTTACGTGCTATGTCTGATATCTACAGTCCTCTCCGAAAGTATTGGAACAGCAAGGCCAATTCTTTTGTTTGTGTTTTGTTACTTAGAATATGGTACCTTTTGTGGCAGACCAGCCACTTTTTGGTAAGCAAAAGTATTGGAACAGATAGTCTTAAAGTAAATAACACTTAATATATGGTTGCATATCCCTTGCTTGCAATAACTGCATCAAGTCAGTGACCAACTGACATCACCAAACTGTTGCATTCTTCTTTTGTGATGCATGATTGGCTAGATTCTCTGTGGTTGATAGGGGAGAGAGAGTATGCCACCCCTCCCTCCCTGAAACCATGGCCAATTTTGCTCTCTTCGGCTCCCAGCCACGGATGGTTGCGGCATCACTGGGCTTCAAAGTCGTGAACACTTTTTGGTTGTGCCATTCGGGAGGCACTGTAGACTTCATTCTCGTACATCATAAATAAAGATTATTGTGTTCCAGAAGCAGACATGCAAGCCCAAGCCATGACACTGCCTCCACCATGCTTGATTGATGAGTTTGTATGTTTTGGATCATGAGCGGATCCTTTCTTTCTCCACACTTTGGCCTTTCCATCACTTTTGATAGAGGTTAATCTTGGTTACAGAACCTTTGTGACTTATCTCTATATTTCTTTGTGAATTCCAATCTGGCCTTCTGATTTTTACTGCGTACTGCCTGTTAGCACACCAGTGGTTTCTTTCTTTTTCAGGACATTCCAATATGTTATATTATCTATGCCCAATGCTTGTGCAATTGCTCTGACCAATTTCCTTCTCTTCTCAGTTTCAAAATGGCTTGCTTTTCTCCCATAGCCAGCTCTCTGGTCTTCTTGTTGGTTTATACTTTTTAACAAGTGCAGTGTTCACAGGTGAAACTCAGTGCTCAAAGCAAGAGTAGACATTCAGAGCTATTAATTGTTTAAATGAACAATCTAACAGGGAACACCTGGGCAACAAGAAACACCTGTGAGTCATATGTTCCAATATTTTTGATCACTTGAAAAATGGGTCGGTTCAAACAAAAGGTGCCATGTTCCAAGTTGTTTAACACATCTAGATGTAAAATATCAGGAAATGAAAGCTGAAGTTCTGATCTATTATCTCATATTCATCTTTTGATCTCCAAATCCAAATGTCCTCTGTGTATAGCAAAAACAATAGAATTGGCCTTGCTGTTCCAATATTATTGGAGGTTGCTGTATAACTATAAGTACAAAGAAGCCAAAAAAATATTTACATATATCCAGTACAGGTGAGCAAATACTGTAGTGTATTGTGAAGATAGCATCATGATGTACAGTAGTATGTACAGCAGACAGATCGAAAGTTAGCGTAGACTAAGAATCAACGAATTAGGATGAAGTTACCAGCCTCTCTTTTTTCTCGAAGTTATTAAGACAAAAACTCCTCCCACCTGAAGACTTTCCTGTGGTGGAAAGAAGAAGAGTTTTACCTTTGACTGTTACAAAGTGACTTTGTATAAACATCTCCTTACAGAAAACTTCGTTGTTAAATAACACATTTTAAGATCTGTTTATTATTAGGATTAGATTATGCGGAGCAAAGCAGTACAAATACCTTATTTATTTATTTATTGTTCACTTGCTTGATATGTATGTGAGATGTATTTTTAAATTAATAAATATAATGATGATGAAGTAGAAACAGAAAGGCAAATGCTAATTGCATCTGTGCTAATTTGAGGTGAAATGCCAGTTGCTATCAACAATGAAAAAAATGTAATATTGTTCATATTCAAATTTTGTTCATACTGTTGTACACGTTTTTTAATTATAAAGTTCTTTTAAGCGCATTTAATTCTAGATGACATCCATCTGTGTTTCTCATTTTCTCTCTATTTAAAGAATAAAATGGAACTAGATGTCATCTCTTCCTAACACATTTCCTCTGTCTCTTTTTTCTCCCACCACAGTGTAGTGTGCTGACGATGGCGCTGAAACATAAGGCTTTTCATTTAAGTGCACCTCATCTACACCAGTCCTGGCCATTCATGCATGGCACAGACTCTTACGTGCCAAAACCAGAGGTCTGTAGAGATCTTCCCCTTCTTGGACTGACTCTCTGGTTGCCTCAGGAAGGCGGAGATGGAATTTCCCTTCAACTTCCGTGGAAAGCGTTGGCAACAGTTTTTTTCATGGAAACTATTTTGGCTCAGGGAGCTTTGTTGGAACTTTAAAAGAACCAAAAGTGTGTGCAATTCTGGACAGCTCTCGTTTAAGAAAACCCCAGCTGGTCATTTGCATTTTTGTGATGGAAGATGAAATTCGTCAGGCCAAGACATGCCATGATTTACCTGGTAGAAACGTGGTGAATAATCAGGCGTGATTTAGAAAGTACGACGTACCTACTGACAATTATTATGAACTTGCCCGTCCCTTTCTGAAAGCTGTACTGGTATTTTATAGTAAGAAATGGAGATGAAGTTGATCAGGTCATGGTGTGTTATAACTTGCTGGCTGGCTTTACATTGTGCGATTTTTCAGTCCACAAACAATCGTAAAAGAATTCTTTGGTCGCGAGTTGAGGTCTTAATATCACCAACAGCTGATTTAGTGCCATTGCGACCAAAGACAACCGTCAACAAAGTTGTGTCTTTGTGAGAAAGTTTTTAAAAAAATCTCAGAGTGTGACAGCTAGCGAATCATGGGAATCTGTGAGTTCAGGTATGTGGAAGGGGGCGGATAGCGCTTTCCTCCTTGGATGAAAGCTTGTGATGCAGCAGTTCAAAAAGTTGCAGCTGGCTGGCTTCACGTGTCTCAGAGGGAGCACGTGTTAGCCTTCACTCTCCCTGGATGATAGGAGAGAGCTGGCTAGTGGGTGGAAACTGGCAGGTGAAATTCTAACACTGCCAGAACTTTGTCTTTGGCTGTCATTGGTCGCAGTGACTGTCGGTGAACGCGTCACATTCTACGACTGCCAAACTCAATTCACGACCAAAGAATTCTTCTACAAAAGCTGGGATTCAGAAAGGGAAATAATCTCTCCAACTCATAGGAAAAGTGGGCTTCTGTGTGATTTCCAGCATCTGATACTAATTAGCACTTGTTTCTGACTAAAAAGTTACTACTGCGCAGTTCTGAAGTAATGAAGTCAGTCAGGAAAGGAAAACTTTCAGCACAAGAAACCTGAAAATGATGACCCTCCCTCCTCCACTTGCTCTAACATCCCAGACTGACGACCAAAGCAGCTCCTTTTACGACACCTTTGACATTTCCGCGTGGGATTTGCAGCCATTTTGATCTCATTCTGGAAAAAAAAAAAAAGAAAAGGACGCCGCTGACTTTCAGCTCCTTCAAAGCCATAATTTGACCCGTGATCATCACTGACATCATCACGTGGTGGTCGGTGAAATCCATTTAATTTGGCCAGCGTGCTTTGATAAAATCCATGCCTTGTGTATATTTTATGTAATCTGTAAAGAAAATAAATTATATAATACATAGAATTTTTAAAACAGGAAATCTATAATTCTTAAACCTTGGGTTATGCCTATGTTCCAGTGATGATATTAAAAATATGATGTGTTCTGAATGTTCAGAAACAGCACACTTGCAGCTTATTTGCTTGGTTAATTATGTACAAATGCTTCAGTCGTAGAATGAAAAAAAAAAACAAAAAAAACTTTTGCATATTTCTGAATTCCTTACATAAGTCAAATGTGGTTTATTTGCATTATCAAGCGTATTAAATATTTCGAGTTATTATCATCTGGTGTCGTTATTTGAGGTCACACTCAACAAGTCGGCTTTGTTAAGTACTTGTTTTTTTAGTGAATACAGTGAAACATCAGTGTGTGCTTAGCACTAAAAGGGGTGTGTGAAGCGTCAAAAAAGAGAGTCCCGAGTGACTCTAGGGAAATGCTGAAGAAGAATTTCCCCTCTCGTGTGGTTTTGCTTTCATTTATGCGGAAACCGTGCAAATGACTACTCTTTTTTTTTTAAAATTTGCCAGAATTTATTCTTAAAATTTCAATTAAATGAAATGTGTCTGTTAAATGTGGAACCGATTTAAGATTTTATAAACAAACTCAGAATAATTAATGAATTATTATTTGCAATATTATTTCTTTTTCATGTTCGTCTTGTTTTTCATACCAGACAGTTATATTTGTGTTTTATTTTTTTTTTGTATCAGGGTTGAACCTGCGTGTAGGTAGTTCAATAATGAGGAAGTTACCCGAGTTAAATATAACCACTCTCACTTGCCTTTATGGTTTTGTGTTTTCATGGTCAAAGAAAAAAAAAAAAAAACAAATGTTTAACATGTGCTCAGAAATTCGTCTCCAGAGTCAAGCAGCAGAGTTTAAAAACCGTAGACGGATCGGCAGGCTGTGATGCCAGAGCCCAATAAAAAGGTGAGTTCTTAATTCTTATTATCCTTATCATATTTAGATTTATATTTATACTTATGTATATTTTTTTTCAAATCTGTCAGTAAGTTTAATTTTCGAATGTTAGTACATTTAAAGTGTCCTAATTTACTGTATGTTCCAGTTGTATTAATTTCTATGGAGGATGTTGGTTCATTTTCACAGCTTGTTATTACGCAAGCATTAATACACATATTGTTCCTCGTAGATGGCAAGAAGGATCATCGTCCTTAAAATAGCCATCCTTCTCCTTTTCTGTCCATCTGCTTGCTCGGAAACCGAATGGTACCCCAAAAGTCTGCAATGTGACGTGTCAAGGCTTAGCAATGACAGCGAAGTGAAAGTGGACTGCACCAGCAGAGGATTAACGTCGATTCCTCCAGGAATTCCGTCCAATACCACCAACCTGACGCTTACCATCAACCACATTCCTCACATCAACGGCACCTCTTTCCTCGGCCTGAGCAACATCACCGAGATCGACATGCGCTGCAACTGCGTGCCCATCAAGATCGGCCCGAAAGACCACGTGTGCACAAAAAGTGTGCAAATCGATAATGGAAGCTTCTGGCAACTTAAGACTCTCAAGTCGCTTTACCTGGACGGAAATCAGCTCTTCAGCATCCCTAAAGGACTTCCTCCGAACGTCGTGCTCCTCAGCCTTGAGGTCAACAGCATTTCTTCAATTCTGAAGGAAAATCTCACGGAGCTTACCAACATCGAGATCCTGTACCTTGGCCAGAACTGTTACTTCCGAAACCCATGCAATAGATCTTATTATGTTGAGGAGGACGCTTTTTTGCAGCTTGACAAATTGACTTTGCTGTCGCTTAAGTCAAACAATTTGTCTTATGTGCCTCACAAACTACCGTCGAGTCTCAGGGAGCTCTACTTATACAACAATAACATACAGAAGGTAGTAGCGGAGGATTTTCACAACTTGACCGAGTTAGAGATCCTGGATTTGAGTGGAAACTGTCCCCGCTGTTATAACGCGCCTTTCCCGTGCGTTCCTTGTGCTAACGATGCTCCTCTTCAGATTCATGAACACTCCTTCCTCAATTTGACCAAACTTAAAATTCTGCGGCTTCACAGCAACTCTCTCACTACTGTGCAATCACAATGGTTTCAAGGCTGCAAAGAACTTCAAGTGTTAGACCTCTCCAGCAACTTTTTAGCAAAAGACATAACACACACTTCCTTTCCTCATTCACTGCCTTTCCTAGAAGAACTAGATCTCTCTTTTAATTATGAGCTCCAGAGGTATCCTTCATCACTAAACCTGTCTCAGTCTTTCTCCTCTCTGAAGTCTCTCAGGATCCTGAGAATCAGAGGCTTTGTGTTCCAAGAACTCAAACAACAAGATATTCAACCTCTGACTTTTTTGGAGAATCTCGAAATGATTGACCTCGGGACAAACTTCATCAAGTTAACTAACCTAAGCATCCTCAAAGGGCTGAAAAATTTCCGCATCATCAATTTATCGGACAACAAAATCTCATCGCCTTCAGAGGCTGAGCATGCAGCTGCACTGGCAATGGCACGTGGCTTTCCCAAGCAGGACGACACTTCCCCAATGTCACGAGGCGCTCAGTACCGCAGTGGAGAAGTGAGAGAGATTCACTATTTCAGATATGATGAATATGCGCGAAGCTGCAAAAGTAAAGATAAAGAACTTGGAACTCTGAGTCCTTTCAACACACAGTGTAGCTCCTTTGGAAAAACCCTGGATCTCAGCAGAAACAACATTTTTTTTTTACATTCAAGATTCTTGAATCTCGGTGAGCTCCGGTGTCTCAATCTATCAGGAAATGCCATGAGCCAAGCTTTAAATGGTACTGAATTTATTTATCTTAAAAATCTGAAATACCTCGACTTCTCCCACAATCGTCTTGATTTGATGTTCTCCTCAGCGTTCAAGGAACTGAGCAATTTAGTCGTGTTGGACATCAGTCACAACAATTATTACTTTGAAGCAGAGGGCTTGACTCACATGCTAAATTTTACCAAAAATCTCCACAAACTGACCAAGTTAATAATGAACCACAATCAAATATCCACATCCACCAACATGGAGATGCAGAGTTTATCTCTGGAATATTTGGAATTTAAAGGCAACCGCCTTGATCTATTATGGCGAGATGGTGATACGAGATATCACAGCTATTTTAGAAAATTAATGGTCTTAAAATCCCTCGACATCTCTCACAACAACCTTAACTTCATTCCCAAGCAGGTTTTTCAAAGCCTTCCGGAAACACTCACAGAATTCCACATTACAAACAACATATTGAAATCGTTCTACTGGGACGGTCTTAGGTTTCTACCAAACCTGGAGCTCTTAGACCTTAGTGGTAATCACTTAACAATCGTGCCTCCAAAGCTTTCCAACTGTTCGAAATCTATTGCGACGCTGGTTTTGCGCAAGAATCAAATCTTGAGGCTGAGCCCAGAGTTCCTCCAAGATGCGTTTAGCCTGACAAGGCTGGATCTGAGTTATAATCAAATCAAGTACATTGAAGAGTCAAGCTTCCCTGAAAACGTCATAGACAAGCTGGAGGTTCTGTTCTTAAACAACAACCGGTTTGTGTGCTCGTGCAACGCCACGTGGTTCGTCCGATGGATCAATCGCACGTCTGTGTACATTCCCCGACTAGCCACTGACGTCACCTGTGCTTCCCCTGGCACGCAGCGAGGCCAGAGTGTGATTTCTCTCAACCTCCAAGCCTGCCAGCATAACTCTCTGTCCATAATTCTCAGTATCCTGACCACTTCTGTGATCCTGAGTGTCCTCATCCTGTCCATCTCCAGCCATCTCTTTCTCTGGGATGTGTGGTACATCTACCACTTCTGCCTCGCCAAAATCAAGGGCTACCGTCGCCTTCTCTCGGAAAGCACGGCATACGACGCCTTTGTAGTCTACGATAAAACTGACACGGCGGTGAGCGACTGGGTGTTGCAGGAGCTCCGTGTTCAGCTGGAAGACCGTGGTGAACCAAGGCTCCACCTTTGCTTGGAAGAACGTGACTGGGTTCCGGGTTGTCCCCTCATTGAGAACCTTTCTCAAAGCATTCAGCTTAGCAAGCGCACCATATTCCTCCTGACCACTCACTTTATCCGGAGTGGCCACTTCAAGACCGCGTTCTACCTGGCACACCAGCGGCTCATGGATGAGAAGGACGACGTCATCATTCTGATTTTCCTGGAGAGATTTTCATCCAGTCACTCCAAGTACCTGAGGCTCAGGAAGAGGCTGTACAAAAGATCCGTGCTGGAATGGCCAAGGAATCCTCAAGCGCAGCAGTATTTCTGGTTTTGTCTCAGGAGCGTCATGGCCACTGAAAGCCAGCAGCACTACAACAAGCTCTTCCAGGAAACCCTGTAACAGTCATGATGGGATTTTTACATACAGTATATGCAGTGTGTCCTGTTTTTTTTTTTTTTTTATTTTAAATGGTCTCCAAATGTTTTACCACCTCGAAGTTGATTATTTTCCTATACAAACATGTCCCGAAGTGTTTTCTTCTTCCTATACCAAAGCGTTTTTTTTTTATAAAAAGGAAAACAAATTTTTTATATATTAAAGAATTAAAGTATAACACGTCATGATTTTTTTCAAACTATACTTTTAATGTTATGGAATCAACAATTACACGTTTTTTTTTTTTTTATCTCTTTATGTCAACATACACCTGTGTGTGATCTGTTACTATAGAAACGATAACAAGCACATTAATATAAACCTGCGATGTGCAGCTGCACTACTGAGCTGCTGATCAACGCCTTCTGACCAGAATTCAACGCTGCTGTGATACAAACATCGTTTAAATTACATTGCATTGTTCATTTGTTTTGTGTTGTGCTTCAACATGTGTATTAATTAGTCATTTTTTTTTGTCTTGTATGAAAAATAAAATCTGCTATTTTAAACTTGTTTCGAGTCATGTTAAATAATCGTAAAATGCTACAATACAAACGACACAGATTATTCAATAAGATAAACAGTATTGTGTGCATTAGTGTGTTGTTGGAGTGTAACGCACTAACATTATCTGTATCATGCTCCAAATATCCATTCACTTGGCACACACCCTTATCCAAGGGAACTTACATTTATCTCATTTATACATCCATTTTTCTTAAACACTGAAAACCCCCCAGATGTAGAAATATCTGCATGATGCATGAATTGTGGCTCTGACAGTTTCTCAACCTCAGCTACATCATGCTGCATGTTTTCTTTAATCCCGCTTGTGCCGTTGTTATTTTATTTCTACCTGCCTGCCGTATACTTGAATGATTTTATTACGACCCTGACCAAGCATTGTGTGTTGTCAGTCATTCTCCAGTCTTCTGTATTATTTTTTTTTTTTTTTTATTATTTTGAAATGTGAAACAGATGACATTGCAAAGGGTGTTCTTATTATGTCCTTTTAAACGTATACTGACTTAAAACTGACTAACAAAAAAACTTAGAGAAACAAGAAGTGAATCTTCAGCACTTCCTCCATGGAGGTATTAAAATAAAACCGTAGCCTCTGAGGTATAGCTCAGCAACTGATAAAATACGTGTATTGATTTGGCCGAACAAACCAGCTCTGAACAGAACATTTGCCAAATGGTTTAGGCTTGTGGGGAAAAACCGAAGACCAAATATATGTTTGCTGAATCCCAGGTGACGGAAACCTCAGTACCCTTTTTATCACACACACCACAGGAGAAACAGTGCTGGTTGGCAGTTAGAGGAAAACTTCCTTTTTTCTCACAGAGGCAACTGTATATGAATTGCTCAACATGACTTATTTGGCTGACAGCTTTTAAAGGAACTATACATGGAATATCGCTAACATGGTGAGAAAGCAAGATTTATGCATAAGAGAATTGTTCTTTGCAATTTTTAAACAGAATGACATGCACACGTGTTGTATTTTATAAATTGTAGTTTATTTTATAAATGTTCACTTGATACGTGTGTCAAGTCAAGGGTAATTTTATGCTTTTTTTTCTTTATCTAAAAGATCAATTACATTTTAGATACGTAAATGCAAATTTTCTCTCTCTCTCTCTCTCTCTCTCTCTATATATATATATATATATATATATATATATATATATATATATATACACACATGTATTTGATTGATTGAAATATTTACTGCTAATTTTTATTTCACAGGAGGCTAGCAAACACTGGCTAATGCTAGTATGGTGGGTGCTAATCACGTTTCTGATCGGCTTGGTATTGTGCACGCTGGATATAAAATACCTGAGGACCCAGCCATGTGACGTCCATAATTACCCTAACGGGACCGTTGAGTTTAACTGCCGTGGCCGACGATTACGAGACATGCCTGTGATTTTTGAGAACACCACCAGCCTTGATGCATCTGAGAATGAAATCAAGAACCTGACAGTGGAATCGCTGAAAGGCCGGCAAAAATTGATAAATCTCAATCTAAACTGGATGAACCGCTATCACAACGTGAACATCACTGAGGGAGTTTTTGCAAATTTGACAAAGCTGAAAAGCTTGAGGCTTAATGGATTGGGTCTGCCAGAGATACCGGCGCAGCTTCCAGTGTCTCTGAAAGAACTGAGATTGGATGAGAACAACATTTTCTCACTGAGTCCCCGGAACTTTTCACAGTTAAAAAATCTGACCCATCTTTATCTATCCAAAAATTGCTATTATTGGAATCGCTGTTTTATGGGTTTTAAGATTGATAATGGCACTTTTTCAAGCTTGCACAAGTTACGACATCTGAGTTTGTCGTATAATAACCTCACCCATGTTCCCAGAGCTTTGCCTGTCTCCTTAGTAACACTTGAACTCGCTTCCAACAATATATCGTTCATTGGAGAAGATGATTTCACAGGGCTCCCAAATCTCAAAACCCTTAAAATCCAGGGAAATTGTCCACGCTGTCACAATGCTCCATATCCCTGCACTCCGTGTGCCAATGGTTCTATCGATATTCATGAACGAGCTTTCGACCACCTTAGAAACCTTAGAATATTGCATCTTGCTGGGAATTCTATTTCTGTCATCAAGAAAGCTTGGTTCGAGAACATTTCGCAGCTGCAGCAACTCTACCTTTCCTTCAATTTTCTGACTGGACCGATCACGGATGGAGCGTTTTTGAGTAACTTAAGGTTTCTGGAAAAACTCGATCTCTCGTTTAATTATAATTTACAAGCATATCCAGAAACCGTGCACCTAGCACCAACCTTTGCCAAGTTGTACAGTCTTCGCACGCTGCATATTCAAGGTTTGGTTTTCAAAAAGATCCAAAACGACTCACTGGCACCTCTTTATGGTTTGCAAAATCTGTCCACTTTAGATATAGGAGTCAATTTTATTGTGCATGTGGATCCAGATATATTTAATAAATTTGTTAATTTAAAACTGCTGTATCTATCAGAAAACCGTCTTTATCCTGTCACTAACTCTGCAGATAGAGGTCCGGATAATAACATAAAACCGCCACGCTTCAACCTACCTGGGCTGACAGATTCGAGTTCTAAAAGGAAACTAGACCCTTATCAGCCTATCAGAAGGCTTGTCAAACCAGAGTGCTTCGCAGCTGGCCATGTGTTAGATCTGAGCAGAAATAATCTGTTTTTCATTTCCGCAAAGCAATTTGAGGGATATAAAAACATTGCCTGTCTCAACCTGTCCCGCAATGGCTTCGCATCAGCGTTAAATGGAACAGAATTCACGTCACTGCCTAACCTAAAATATTTAGACTTGTCTTTTAACAAGATCGATTTGGCCTATGATTATGCGTTTGAAGAATTGCAGGAGTTGGAGGTGCTTGACCTCAGCTATAACGAACATTATTTCCTTGTGCCTGGAGTGACCCATAATTTGAAGTTCATAAAGAACTTACCTAAGCTGAGAGTATTAAATATGAGTTCCAACAACATTTTTACACTAACGACTAAGCACATGTGCAGCCACTCGCTTGCTGAGCTCCAGTTCCAGCAGAATCAACTGGGGAGGCTTTGGAAAGACGAAACATACGTGAAACTTTTCTGGAACTTAACGAATCTGACGCATCTGGATATATCGCACAACAGCATCAAGAAGATCCCTACAAAAGTCTACAAATACTTGCCTGTCACAATAAAAAGGTTCAGACTGAACGACAATTTCCTGACGAGTCTCAACTGGACTTTGATGAGGACCTTTACACAGCTTGAAGAGCTCATTCTTGGCTACAACAGTCTCACGTTTGTCTCTAAAACCATAACCCAGAATATCCCGTCCTTGCGTTATCTTGACCTGAGCCATAACAAAATCTCTCAGCTGGCCAACGGATTTCTCGACGGCGCCGTCAATCTTAACAAGCTCGATCTGAGTTATAATAAATTAAGCATCCTTAATCGGTCCACCTTCCCATCCAAGGAAACAAATCATTTGGACACTTTGTGGCTCCATAAGAACCCCTATCGTTGCACGTGTGACATAATGGACTTTATCCTTTGGATTTTTGAAAGCGAAGTGAAAATCCCCAATCTGGTCACTTCGGTGAAATGCAACGTCCCCGATGCGACTAAGGGCAAAGGGGTGGTGTTCTTTGACATCAGAGAATGCGTTGATGACCACGTCGCCTCCCTGATCTACTTCTTCACCACTTTGCTCGTTGTGGGCGTCACTTTTGTGGCAACTTTGATGCACATGTTCTACTGGGACGTTTCGTACGTGTTCTACTACATGAAGGCCAAATTCAAAGGGTACCAGCACTTGAGCTCTGGAGATAATGTCTATGATGCCTTTGTTACCTATGACACCAAAAACCCGCAGGTCTCCGAGTGGGTCCTGAACCATCTCCGGGTTCAGCTGGAGGAACAAGGCAATCACTTCCTTCCGGTCTGTTTGGAAGAACGTGACTGGCTGCCCGGCTGCCCCGTCCTGGACAGCCTGACCCAGAGCATTCGCCAGAGTCGCAAGACGGTCTTCGTCCTCACTCATTCCTACGTGAAGAGCGGCTCGTTCAAGATGGCCATGTACCTGGCGCACCAGCGGCTGCTGGATGAAAGCGAGGATGTGATCGTTCTGCTGCTACTTGAGCCCGTGCTGCAGAACACGCATTTCCTGCGCCTGCGGAGGCGACTCTGCAGCCACAGCGTGCTCGAGTGGCCGCGGACGCCCGCCGCGGAGCCCTGGTTCTGGCAGTGTCTGAGAAACGCAATTCGGGTCGAGAACAAGGCCATGTACAGCAACATCTACTCCAGATACTTCACTATCAAAAACAGACCCAGAGAGAAAGAATGAACTACACGAGACATATATATATATATATATATATATATATATATATATATATATATATATATATATATATATATATAGACACACATTTCATATTATACATATTTCATATACAGCGTATATTTCAACCAACACCATCTTCTTATCACCGTTGCCATGATTCTGTGGACTGGATGAGGGCGAATGTTCAAATGTGAAAATATTGTAGTGTAATCTGCATCATGGCCAGCCTTTATTTTCTTTTTTTTTTCCTAATTAAAAGTCATATTTGTGCTCATAGATCATCATAACTCATTTCTGTAGTTACATGGCTTTCTCACATTTTTTCTTTTAGCATTCTAGCAAGTTAGATGCTATGGTGTTGCCAGATTGCTAGGGTATTGCTTTGTGGCTCCTAGAATGTTGCTATTTGGTTGCTATGATATTAAAGAGGGTTGCAAGGGTGTTGCTATACTATCCCAAGTGGTTGCTAGGGTGTTGCAAGGTGGTTGATATGGTGTTCCATATGGTTGCTGTTGTGTTGTTAAGTGGTTGATATGCTATGCCAACTGGTTTTCTAGGGTGTTGCTAGGTGGTTGCTATACTATCCCAGGTGGTTGCTAGGGTGTTCCTAGGTGGTTGATATGGTATTCCACTGGGTTTCTAGCATGTTGCTAGTTGGCTGCTGTTATATTCAAAGTGGTTGCTAGTGTGTTGCTAGGTGATTACTGTGTTATTCTATGGGGTTGCTAGGATATTGCTAGCTGGGTTGCTATGGTATTCCAGGTGGGAGCTGTGGTGTTTCTAGGAGGTTTCTATATGATCCCAGCTGGCTGCTAGTGTGTTATTTGGTTGAGCTTCTACAGCTTGTTAGCGCAAAACGCAATACGCAAACTTCAGACATGAAACATGTCTTGGCTGGACTACGTTTTAGATCCGAAGTGCATCGTGTTCATTTTAGTTTTGGCTGAACTGTCAGAAGTAAAGGTACTCTACAGGTATAATTTCCTTTCCAATTTTGTACGAAAGGAGTAAATGTAGTTTTGAAGGTAAACAGCGGTTGTGTTGTTGTACTGAATGCTGGGTTCAGAGTACAGATGGGTACACAACCTTATCGCAGAATTACACACACACAATAAGATCCACGTTAAGGGGTTTTAGAAACCCAGTGTGTAGAAGGCCCAGTGTTTCCTGTTTCACTGAGAGAAATATTGTACATGGTATGTTTTAAATTCAAAAAAAAAAAAAAAAAAGAAATTGTTCCGTTGTTGCTTTTGTACTTAATAAAATTTCAGAATTCATTGATATTCCACTTTGTTTGTTTGAATTTGTTTTTAAAAATTTCCCTTCCTTTTGGTAGAATAATGTTAATATTTAATCATATATAATATAATATAATATTTAATTGCATATAAAAATAATTCTTGCTGTTAAATTCATGACATCTTCATCTGTAGGATTTATTATTATTATTATTATTATTATTATTATTATTATTATTATTATTATTATTCACAGAATGGCCACCAGATGTCGCTCTCGCGCACGTTGTCAGGGGCGTTGGCTTGCTGTGTTCTCATTGGCTGTATGCAAATGAGCCGTGACGTCACATGTTGCATGTGGGGTATAAAAGGCTGAGGCTGAGCTTTCGCCTTTACAGCACCTTGCTTTCCTCTCACATCTGTTTCCTGTGCTCTCAACTACGGTGAGTACATTTGATATATTTTTATCCTGTTTTTAGTACTTCACTAGACATCATTAACAGCAGTGAGTGATATTATATTACATCTCATAGTGATCCTTTTTTTTTTTTTTTTCTTTTTTTTTTTAAACATTACACCAAAACGTTATTATGCATGATCTTAAAATAAGGCACTGTTTTGAAAAGGTCATTGCTGGACTTGGACTGATAATAGCAGGTTATAAGAGTGTTATAATTATAATTCATGATGTAATTAACGATGCCACTTGTTCAGAGGGCACATAGCAGCAGCACAAGCGGCGTTCTCTTTGTTCAAATCCCTCTCAGTGTAATACAGTGTGATGTGATGTAGGTTATGGGATGGCACAGTCAATAAAACATGGATATGGGCTTTAATAATAATAATAATAATAATAATAATAATAATAATTAAAAGTGTAGACGGTGCTCATAGGGCGGTGCCAGCTGCAAGACGGGGTCACAATGCAGACGTATTAAATTTAAAATAAAATGTACTTTAAAAAGAAAATGCACTTTATTCAATAAACATATGTCAGTGTCTCCTTTTGTGCGTTGCATGATGTCTAGTTAGGATTTTTTTTTATTTCCGGATTTCAAACAGCAGCAGAAAAAAATGACAATAAAATAATAATAAAACAGTAAAATTGTTATTCAGGTCTATTTTGCAAATGTACGTACCAATGCTAAAAAAAAAACCAGGCCATTAACGTTCTAATGTTCTTGTTTTACTTTTGGTTTTAGAAATCAGCCACAAACATGTCAGACAAACCCAATCTGGAGGAAGTGACCAGCTTCGACAAGAGCAAGCTGAAGAAGACGGAGACGCAGGAGAAAAATCCTCTGCCATCAAAAGAGAGTAAGATTTCTGTTTAAAAATATATTCAGATTGCACACATATATTGAGTATTTATCTGTCTATTTATTATTTACTATGTAATATATAATCTGTACTACAGAGGATATAATATCTCTGGCATGTGCGTTATTTGAGAACCAAAATATTACATTTATATTAATATTACTGACAAATTGTCGTTTCTTTTTATTTCTCCAGCTATCGAACAGGAAAAGCAGGCAGGCACATCATGAAACTTCCTATCAAGACTCCACTATGCACTGCACTGCCTTCATCTTTTCACCTTTTCTTTTTCTAAAAATTTGTTTAATTTCCTAAGACAAAAAAAAACAACAACCCTAAGATGCGCTCTGATTGGACGAAACAAAACCACCATCTTGTGGCCCGTATCTCCGTTTTGTTTTTAATTTAAAAAAAAAAAAAAGAACGCACCACTGCGAAGAATGATGGACGTGGGAGTTCATAAAGAAGATGAAGAGGAGGCGGGGCTTCAGCCTCAGGGCGGGGCTGAGAGTTTGATTGACAACTTCCTGGGACTTCACTATCCAGACCCGGGCTGATTGCTTTCAGATGTTGAAAAATCATGCAGTGTTTTGTTTCATTTTTTTTTTTTTTTTTTTTTTTTTTTTAAAAGTTGAATGTTTAAGATTATTTTGTAATCTAAAATTTAAACCTCGGAATGCACAATATTTTGTTTATGCAAATAAACAAGAAGAGAAAACCTGTTAATCTTCTGCTGAAGGTCATGTTTCCATTTTCTTGGTGTATTCTTAGAGGAGAAATGCAGAGGAGGTGCAACGTAAAAAGACCTTTTTAAATTATTGTTATTATTATTATTGCTTAATTCGGGGTCTGGCTTTCTGGCGTTTAATTGATTTAATAATCAAATTAAATAAATAATCATTATTTTAATGTAAGATCATTCGTAATCTCTACATGCCTCACGGTATTTGGCATTGTGCAATAAGAACTGAACTCAGACCGCTCTAAAACAATCCCCAAGCGAGACAATCCAGTGAAGCCACCATTTTGAAC
Source organism: Pangasianodon hypophthalmus (assembly GCF_027358585.1). Classification (NCBI taxonomy): domain Eukaryota; kingdom Metazoa; phylum Chordata; class Actinopteri; order Siluriformes; family Pangasiidae; genus Pangasianodon; species Pangasianodon hypophthalmus. The sequence continues at coordinate 984,715 of NC_069714.1, read as the reverse complement.
GTCGCTATCCATAATTCAGTGTTAGATACACTGTTAGTTACACTGTGGTAAAGGCGTTGTAGTGTGAAGAACAAGTGGTCTGAAATCTCATCGATGCTAAAAAAACAAAAAAGTCCCGTTGTACTGTGAGCACTAAAAGCACTGAGGTCATTCGCAGTTCCCTTTTAACACAATCATTGGAAAAGAGCTGAATGTGAAAAAACACCATGAAACTAGCGCAAAAAACATCAGGCATTGGAAAAGAGACACAGATTTGACTTCTTTTTCTCATCTTTCATCGTAGGAAACAAGGTCACCGTGGTGCGCACGCATTTCTGATTATCCGCAACCCAACTTTTTCAGCCTCTCAATCTTTGCACTACATCCGACAGTAGAAATGGTTCTGTACATCATACAAGACACTCTTTCTGCACTTACACTTGATCTCTGTTTGTGGAAATTTATCCCATTTAATTATGCTATAAAACAAGATCCTTGTCAATCCTGTCATTAACCGCCCCGTCTGCTGCTCGTCCTCCACTGAAAATATTCATATAGTGAGCATGGGGCAGCGTGAGTCCTGCCCCAGTGGGCCTCCATTCATTAGCGCTTGTTGCAGTTCCCATTTTTGACCACTAGGTGTAAAAATAACTCGATGTAGCTAAATGGAACAGTGAGCACTACGTAGCTAAGGCGAGTAATCAATGGAACCTCTGCTTGTATCTGTTAAATAGCGACATTTTGGTGACTCAAAAAAGGGAAATAGTATTTCAACGGAATTTAAAAATGTACAGAGCTGTGAATGAGGACTTTATAAAGATTAGCATTTGTATTGGCACCCTTGGCCGTGTTTGGCTCGCATGTTGCGGTTACGTGAATGTTTCCTTCCCTGTAGTTTTGAAAGTATTGGCACCCTCGGCCATGTTTGGATCCCAGACGGCCATTTAAGTGTCTCGTACTCAATAGTTCACCCCGTGAGAGAGACATAAATATTACCATAAAACAGACATCCATGAGAATTTCTCCCATTTTAAGGGTGGAGTTATGTGTTGGTAAAGAGACACACGCTCACACACCCAGTCAGGACAACCTTGGACATCAGCGCAGTCGCTGAATCATTGAATCATTTGGCCTAAATAGATGAGAACAGAACAGATGTATATGCAACATGCTCATGTTCACATTTAGAACTCGTGCAGCGCTTCTTTGTGTTACTTCCTGTTTGCTGCAGTTATTCACTACTTTCACTAAGATCTTCACAAACACACACACACACACACAGCTCACAGCACATAGGGCCATGTTTAACCTTCACTACATAGAAAGCCATTCATTTACATCTGCATGATTTAACATAATATTGTTTTACTGTGATATAACAATGTTAATCAGTCTTATTTTCTTTTGTATAAGATTTAAAAAAAAACATATATATATAAATATGATAAATATTTTACCATTTTTTCATTGCTAATAGGTTCTGCTACAAGCTTTAGATTATTATCATTGAGCATGTAGCTAAAAAAAAACATTGCACCAACTTATCCTCTTCTTTAGTAAACACATCCTGGCATTTTTTCCTCTTTTTAAAAATTTTTCCTTAAATGATTTATTCTCTATCTCTCTCTTTTTAATTATTTGATAACGCTTTTTTCTAGTCTGTACTCTCATCATTATATCTGACTAGTTCCTTTATATTGGAGCGTTTCTGGAAATGCGTCTGGTAAAAACACTTCCTAGAATAGACAGCTCATGAAATATATTAATCTACTGGAGCATATTAGTTTTTTTATATGTACATATTAAATAAATTTTGTTTTGGAAAACATTTAATCAGGATTTTTCTTTAAGATGGAAAAAAAACCCATAAAATTTGATGTTCTTTGCAGAAGCCCTTCCTGTATATATAAAATTCCTTTATCTATATAATGGATTATTCAATAATAAGAATCAGCTGAGGAACATTTTTTATGTCAGTGTTTAATAACTGAAGTAAAAATAACGGATCGTGTTGGATTTGTTTACTCAGTAATGCGACACGTGTTTCCTGGCGCAGTTTACTGCAGCTTGTCCCCCTTTTTTGTTTTCCGATTTCCTTATTTGGTCATTGTTTCCTGATTAAAGCCAGCTTTGCACTCTTTGATTGTCCGATGTATTTTGTTGTCGCGGACAAAAAAACCACAATTTTTAGGTCATGAGTTGAGATCAGCGCTCTTCGGATGCTGTTTTAGCACCATAGCAAACAACAACAACAAGAAATTTGCGATTAAAATCTTAACGTATGAGCGCTGCTATGACTACGACTATGACGCTCATCTAAAAGCCACCAATAGGAGGACGCCAAATTCACCGGACAGCTACAAATACGGTGATAAATGAAACGTGCGAATGGACAGAAAAAAGTCTCTTTATTACCTCGAGCTCACTTTGTGTTTATGCGAGAGTAATTCTCTATAAACACAGGTCTATCGTCAGCGGATCTTTAATTGTGACGAAGGATAATCTTCAAAGAAAATCGTACAGTGTAAAAACGGCGTAACTCTCACACTCTCTGCTAGCCTTCGTTCTTGTTTCTCCTCCATCTTGTTGTGAAACTTGTTTTGAGATTAATGACTGACAGGACGCCCCTGACTCGAGCTAACAGCTGGAATTGCTAATGTTTGATTCGAGCCCTACACTGTCGAGTAACATATTAACGTTACTAAAGTAACGTATTTAGTAAAGAGTGTACGAATATAGTGTATAGTCCACGATTTGAGACACTGTCTCCCGAGAGTGAACTTCGTCCTTCGTTCCCTGACCACAGCGAATCTGGACTGTCACGAATCTCTCCCACTTTGAACGCCTTTTATTATATTTCAAGCCTACACGTAATTATTCAAAATCATTTCTGCAGCCCAGAAACACTAGAGTTTAAATCGTGACTTATTGTGCGTATAATAAACCATTAGGAGTGTGTACAGTGATTAAGTCATTAATTCTGATGCTAGAGGCTAATCGTAAATCCCTTTATTTAAACACTGCTGTAAAAACAATAGGCGTGTGTGTCTCTCTCTCTCTCTCTGTGTGTGTGTGTGTGTTACTGAGCAGTGATTGTGAAGAATTTGGCCTGTGGGTGTTGTGCAACCATCTGGCAGCGCTGTGACACACACACACACACACACACACACACACACACACACACACACACACACTTACACGTTTATTAATATAAACTAGTCCTCCTTGTTAAAATGGCTATTTATATATTTGCCTATTTATTATTTATTTATGTGAATCGTATCATTTTTTAAATAAAAATAATCCTCATAATTTTTCATTTTTTCAAAATATCCACAAAAAAAATTGAACCTTTTTGCTATACTCCATAACTAGCTACTGGTTGTTTCTACACACAAACTTTTAAAGAATTAATGAATTTTTTATTCTATTTTATTCTGTTTTTTAAAAAAAAAATTTTATCTTTGGGCCTGAAAAAAATAACAAACAAAGAACTCAATGTGTTAGACAAACACTTCGCATATTTCCTCTTAGCAGCTGGCTGTTGTGCAGAAAGAGGAAGTTAGCACACACACACACACATACACACACACAGTAAGAGGAGAGGAAGTCACAGTGGACCAGAATAACTGATGCGAGCGGAAGTGTCACTTCCGTTCCTTCTGCTCCATTTCTTCACTTAGCTCTAGCGTTAGCTCTAGCGTTAGCATAATCCAGCAATAGCATTGTGTCATTAGCACCTATTGGACTTTAGCTGCATCAGTTTGCTTACACGTTTTAAACGTGTAAGACTAAACTACTCCATCACCATTATGAAAAACCAATAAAAGGACAAAAAGAAACAAAAAAAGATGTGTTTTTCCTTTTGTAGTTACTTCACTGCGCTAATGTTTTAAGCTAATGTTTTAAATCAATCGCCTCAGAAGGTTTCACTAGTAACTTATCGTCTTCCATTCATACGTGAGACTTTAGATAATTTCCCGGGAATTTTACAATGTTTTGTCCTGACTTAAACTACCCAGGATTCCACTTTAACCAAATGAAAACTCGAACGTAGATACAGAGAACTAGCATGCTACACTTTTAAGAACCTGAAATCATTATACTAGTTACTATTTAACAAATAGGTGAGTATTGAAAGAGTGTAAACTCATTGTTTTACAACATTCCAGTTACGTATCTCTAATTAGATTGAACATGTATGTATTAAGGCAATGTGTTACAATATTAAACATAGCTGCAAGCAGCGATTAGTGGGCCCAAGCACTACTGGCGCAGCAATGCAGGCATGTTCATGTAACAGTGCTCCATTATTGAACATACAAGTGAACGATGGGCCACATCACATGCACAGAGGAATCATATCACACTTCCTGTTTGCGCTGCATTATCACCCCCCATGGCAGCATTGTTATCATACTGACCAAATTTGGTCTGAGTCTGATGAACCCTGTGAGAGAGGGATTGAAAAGTCTGGTAGCTGTCAAACGCACTAAATCCTAATCCACTGATAAAAGGTGTGTATCAGCGGTCTGTATTTTGTCTGTATTGTCTGTACTTGAAAAACAGGAGGTGTCGCTGCCTTAATCTGAACGTGTTCATACTGTGAGCTGTGTTTAAAAATGCTAACCCATTTCCCGAAAAGGTCACGCAGATATCTGAAATAGATTAGGTGAGAACATCATCACTGCAGTGCTAAGATGTGAGATCAACCTACATGTTACACACACACACACACACACACACACATATATATATATATATATATAAATATATATAAATATATATATATATGTATATATATATATATATATATATATATACACACACACACACACACACACACACACATATATATATATATATATATATATATATATATATATGTGTGTGTGTGTGTGTGTGTGTGTGTGTATATATATGTAAGAAATGTATTTTCATTTACATTTTACTTCATGTATAATTTAGTTCAATCTTGTAATATTATATTTCTGTATTAACTCTAGACATTGTGTAGGCAATATAGTTTTTAACCTGTAGTCTGGCTTGATGTTAGCCTGCGTAAATAAGCTGTCTAGTTAAGTTGTCTTCTTGTGATAAATTCATATTTTTATAGACGCATGAAAGTGTCACGTATTTATGAAAATGCTTGAAATCTGAACATTTGGCCTGGAGTTGGCGCTCCATGGGTAGCTATTACGTATAGCACGTGTGATTCATTTTAATTTAGAAAAGTCATTATCTAAATTGCTCTGATTTGTCTTAATTAATACAAAGATGAGAGATTTACAATTGTATAAAATAGTCACTGTTACAGGAAGAAGCTAGAAGGCGGAGCTTAGCTACTACATAGCTACTACCAGTACTGCTAGCCAAAATGGCAAAGGTTATGTACACGGATATGATATTGATTTATTATGATATAGATGAGGAAGGCTGCTTTCAAGTGCTTTTTCTGTAGAGAAAAGTGCTGATCCTTTTACGGTGATCGTGTCGTAGCTAATTTGCATTGAGTTGAGAAAATCGCAACTCTGCATCGTGTACACGTACGTTAAAAAAATGCACAAACGCCTCATGCCGTGTCACTTGCTAGTGTGAACGCAGATTTCTACCTCACTGTAGTCTAAATAAAATTAGAGCTTTGACTCAGTCTGCTTTCTTTTCCAAACCTTGACATGACTCTGCTAGTCCAGGGACAAACGACTTCGCTTATATGATACTGAAATTTTGCACAGTGTTGTTAAAAAAATGGTCTTTTCTCCATTTAGCACATCACCAGTCTCTCTTTATGATATGGAAATGAATCTCATTCCAGCGTGATATTTCACCAGAAAACACTATTATGGTTAATAACTAGATATTCAATTGAGTCGAAGTGTAATAATACCCCATAATAACACACATATACACCTACAGTGTAAAAATGACTGCCTCTGTGATTTTCAGTACTTTATATTCATCAGTTCTGATAGTTACTAGTCCTCAGGTTTTTTCACACACACACACACACACAATACCAAGACTCCCAGTTTCCATGGCAGCAGACAATCGCTGTGAAGCGCCACACATCCAGCGTGTTTAAAAGCGGCACAAAACAAATCCCACTCACAATCCAGCTCTGAATATTCAGTACGTATAGAACAGTGGCGTTACTGATTCAGTCTGTGGATTTTGACTCGTTCGCGTGGTAGAGTCTGATGATATCCAGGGCCAAAGAGAGAAAAAAAAACTTCCTTTGATAATTGTGTTAACACGTCCATCTGACCAATCATCCTGTGTTATTTAGTTCTTTAGTAAGGTTTGGAATAACTAGTGTGAAAGCAAACTACTGCATCATGGACATCACTGGTGGTGGTGGTGGTGGAGGTGGAGGTGCGTCTCAGGTTCTAGGCTCTACGAGATGGCACTCTTGGCCCACACTCCCACCACCAGGAGAACACCTGAGACTCTCTATTCTCTATAAGAAACGACGCGTTTCCCTTCCAGAGAGATTCATCAGCTCGGTTCCAAGCAAGACCCTGTTTATTTTATTTTTATTGCCAAGCTTGACTACATTCAACATCTGTGTGAAACCTGTGTGTTGTTCACCTGTTCAACTCCCTGGTGCACAACACATTGGTGTTTCAGCACTATCTGCTGAAATGTGAAGCGTGGTGGTGGTAGCATCATGTTCAGAGACGCTCTCTCTCACTCCTTGCGACTTCTTTTTGTTCCCGAAATTAAAAATGAGACTTCGCCACCGTGGAAGAAATCACTAGGACAAGTGTATCGCATCACTAGGAGAGTAGTTTGAAGAGGATTAAATGCTGTACGTTTTATAACACTATTTTTTTTAAACAATTCTGGGTCCCCCCCTCCTCAATATACAGTATATAAGCGTCTCTGAACGCGATGCTACCACCACCATGCTTCACATAGTTGGTGTTCTCATGGCGAAGAGCAGTGCTGTGTTTCCCCCAAACGTAGCTTCATTCATGACGTACATTATCCCGAGTAGTTCCCAGTGGATGTGGGAAAGTTCAGGGACGAGGAGGCCAGTGATGATGGACTCGACCAAAACAAGGAACACACACTGGATGTGTATAAAGTGTGTGTATATTTAGCCGTACTGTGCATTTCCCCAAATGTCTTCATTAGGTTCGGTTTCTTTCTCCCATGATATGAAATGTCCACGCAAGCGTAAACAAGCATCCTCTCTGGGGTTTTCCTGTGACGATCTGTGTGTGTGTGTGTGTG
>NC_069714.1:962500-972500 GCF_027358585.1 Pangasianodon hypophthalmus | reverse complement strand
TGTCTCATTCCTGCTTATTTTAATTCACATACTGAGGAAAACATGTGGAAAAAGAAATTAGCATAAAAGAGATGTAAACACAACTTAAACATCAGTTTGAGTTTGAAATCATTTCTATTTGTGCTAATTTTCTGAGTGTTAGCATTAGCATTAGTGAGAAATGCTAGCTGTGTACATTAAGAATTTAGATTCTCAGTAAACGATCCCAATTAATTATTATTATTATTATTTTTTTTTTTTTTTTATAAGGGCCTGTGGATTATTTTTGCTAAGACATTATACAGCACATGTTAGCAAAAATAATGAGCTCTGAGATGATTTCCCTGTGTGTTTAGGGAATAATTACGCTAATGTTTCTGGACCACAGAAGCCCATTTCAGGAGCACAGAGCTCACCACATTCCGGCCTCATGTTTCCTGTTTAGATGTTTTCTGTCTCTCTGACTAATGATTTTATTTTTCAGGTTCATTAGCAACTTTTATGCCAAACATTTTCTTTTAGGAATGATGATGAATTATGATTTCTGTACAGAGGAGTTAGCATTAGCATTGCTAATTAGTGTTATATGTGACTGTTAAAGGAACACACACACACACACACACACACACATGTTGCGAGTTGAACTTAGCAAGTTAGAACAGAGACCACAAACAAAGGAAGGAGGAAGTTACACAGCAAAAGGACCTTAATCACAAATAACACACACACACAGGAACTTCCACATGTTTAGTAGATACAGCTGGATCATGCTAATCATAATGCACGCACACACACACACACAAATGCACACACAAATGCACACACACACACAAATGCACACACATAGACGCTGGGGTCACGTCCCAAACTGCTATACTGCCACACTGGGGTCACGTCCCAAACTGCTATACTGCCCTACTGGGGTCACGTCCAAAACCACTATACTGCCCTGCCACACTGGGGTCACGTCCCAAACCGCTATACTGCCCTGCCATACTGGGGTCACGTCCCAAACGCTATACTGCCCTGCCATACTGGGGTCACGTCCCAAACCGCTATACTGCCCTGCCTTACTGGGGTCACGTCCCAAACCCTATACTGCCCTGCCATACTGGGGTCACGTCCCAAACCGCTATACTGCCACACTGGGGTCACGTCCCAAACTGCTATACTGCCCTACTGGGGTCACGTCCAAAACCGCTATACTGCCCTGCCATACTGGGGTCACGTCCCAAACCCTATACTGCCCTGCCATACTGGGGTCACGTCCCAAACGCTATACTGCCCTGCCATACTGGGGTCACGTCCCAAACCGCTATACTGCCCTGCCTTACTGGGGTCACGTCCCAAACCCTATACTGCCCTGCCATACTGGGGTCACGTCCCAAACGCTATACTGCCCTGCCATACTGGGGTCACGTCCCAAACCGCTATACTGCCCTGCCTTACTGGGGTCACGTCCCAAACCCTATACTGCCCTGCCTTACTGGGGTCACGTCCCAAACCGCTATACTGCCCTGCCATACTGGGGTCACGTCCCAAACTGCTATACTGCCCTGCCACACTGGGGTCTATATAACATGTCAGAACATGGTCCCACACAAGTTTGTATGCAAATTGGTGGTTAGCTAGCACTTACAGCCACGGACCGAGAGACTTCCTCAGTTACCATGACAACTGGCCACTGTGGGATGATACAGCACATGGTGGTAATACATTTTGATAAAAAAAATATATTAAGCGTGTTAGTGTGTAATGTAGGCCGCAGCCGTGGCGAGACAGGAGCACACACCGAACACACGGCACTAAAGAACAGGATGTGGTCAGACAGGGGGAGAACTTGAAAGAACCCGTAGTGTGAGCTTTCCTTCCTCTCCTTTTATAGACATAACAGCATAAAAACAGGTTAATCCCGGAGTAAAAGCTGAACAGTACAAGTCAGTTTCATCTCATCAGTGGCTTTCAGGAGTTTAAAAAAACAAAGACAGGAAGCAAAGCTTGCAAATGTCCGGGATCTGATCAACTATCCCAACAAATATTTTAAAGGTTTAAATTCACTTGCACAAAACTGGAAATCTCTTTTGTTTAAAAATGAGGTGCTGGATCGCAGTCACTAGCAGCACAGAGAGTATTTGGGAAAGTTTGTCCAACGGCGCCCTCTAGTGTCTGAAATTCTAAAAGCAGTGCCACTCTTCTGCGTCATGGGGTCAGAAGGAGAGCAACATTCGGTCAACATTTCGCATGCATGCATTTGATTAATCATATCAATACTTTGCAAGTGTGGTAACCTCCTGAACTCGAGAGCCCCTAGCACATGGGCCGTGTAAGCTCTCAGGTGGAAACTGTTCCACAAATGGTGTCCACTTGATCACGTGAATCCAGTGTACGGTTCATAAACTACTAGCCTTCCTGTTCGGACTGCCAGACAGCAGCAAGTTAGATTATTGCTGCACATCACTGCATCGAGGTGTCTCACTGGGGGCTCAGGAACTTCTGAAGGGAGCAAGAGCAAGACACCTAGTGTAGAATCTCACCCTTGTACTAGAGACCATTAAGACTTCCCCCTTGGATGCAGAACTGAAATCTGAAGTCTTTCATTTTGCTAGTGATCACTTCAGCAAAAAGAGTGGGAGAGCTACATGGCTCTGGAATAACCTTATCACTGAACCCTGGGATTCTACCAAAAGTCATATCACCCATTTTTTTTAACCACTGTCCTTGACCTCAGATTGTTCCATGATGGGGAACCCATTTATAAATAAATTTTACATGTTATCTTTATTGCTCTCTAGAATAGTGTGTGGTGCCAAAGTCCACAGGGAGCAACAAATGGAATTACGTCTCCACGGAAGACCTGAAATCACTCATCGCCATTGTGATCTCCATGGAACTGGTGAAGCGCTCCTGCTGGAGGAGGTACAAGCTGTACAGTTCGCCATTACCCTGCAAGAGCTATTTCCATTCCTTCCAGCTGATGAAAGCCTAGTGGCATCAAAAGTAAGGATTGGCCTCAAGCGATATATGAAGAATAAACCACAAAAAAGGGGTTTGTTCTTGCAGATTCCAAATGTGTGTTCACATGGGACTTTTATATTTATGATGGAAAGTGACATACAGAGCAGACCAAGGTACTGAGCTATGACTCGGGCATGGTTCTTGTTGAGAAGATGAGGGGCAGTGGATAACTTTTACACAACCCCCATACCGCTCAGGGACTATCCGGCCAAACAGGACCACAACTGACTGCACTTCGTCTAGAAACGTCTAGAGACAACGAGCTACTTTTGGTCAAATGGGAAGACCCACAGGACATGGTGATGTGCACCACTTTACACAAAGCCTACGCTGGAGACACTGTCTAAAGGAGGGACGAGGATGGACACTGGAGAAACATGGCTGTCCCCAATACACCAGCAGTGACGGAGGTTTGAAAGAAGCTTTAATTATGGAAGTTATGGAGTTATGGACTACCATGTTAGTTACTAATGAAGTTATAAGTTATGGACTACCGTTCCAAGGGCGTGAAAAAAGAGTTTCAAGACGTATAAAATGGTTGTAACCCCCAAGTTTGGGGAGATCTTCAAAGGGAATTTATTTTCTTTATATAACCAAAAAAAAAAAAAACAACTTTCATCAATGTATTAGACTCTTTCACACTGACATTATTAACATAGTTTTACCAGTGACATTCAAGCTTTCCTTTGTCATTTACAGCCAGATGAAATTTCACCAGGATGTCAGGTGGAGGGTAAACCGATGGCTGGGGTACATCAAGACCGATTCCTGGCGCAGTTTTACAAAATCGGACCGTTCACATGATTCAAATGAATTTCTGGGTTACAACACTGATACTGGTGCTAGATGTATCGTCATAACGTCCTTAAAAAAAAAAAAAAAAAAAAAAAAATTCCAAGTTGCACTGTACTCCACCATGTAAGTACTCGGTGTATCTAATAAAACGGCCACCTCAGGTTGTCATGTCACTATTGCGATGGTTCCTAAAAAATAAAATACTTCTATAATATAGCTTTAAAAGACAAGTAACTTAGTTAAAGTCTCTATTAATTGAATATAATAACAATTAATAATTTAATGCCAAGCCTATTGCATACACTTACTAGTTACATGATAAATGAAAAAAAAAAACAATTTATTTAGTGTTTGAAGAAACTATTCATGTACAACACAAGCTTTAAGATAAAGATGAATGCAATCAAACATTCAGTGTTTCCTTCACTAGCATGTCAAGGCTAACATTTATACGATATAATAAACGCAAACTATAAAGTCATGTTAACTGACTCTTGCACTTGTGTCTCTGTAAGTTACTTAAGTAAGTGAAGTTGCGTCCACACACTGAGCAGTAGTACGGCTTCTCTCCTGTGTGGATGCGCTGATGTGCTTGAAACGTGCTCCCGTGTGTAAAGCTCTTCCCGCAGTGCAGGCAGTGGTACGGCTTCACTCCGGTGTGAATGAGCTGGTGGCGCTGGAGATGACTCTGGTGAGTGAAACTCCGCCCACACTGCGAACAGCGATACGGTCTCTCGCCCGTGTGGACGCGCTGGTGTATCCGGAGGTGACTCTGCTGACTAAAAGTCTTTCCGCACTCTGAGCACAGGTACGGCTTCTCTCCCGTGTGGATGCGCTGGTGCAGCCGAAGGTGATTGGGCTGACTGAAACTGTTGCCGCACTGTGAGCACTGATAGGGCCTCTCGCGCGTGTGCACGACGTGGTGCATTCGGAGATGGCTGCGCAGAGTAAAACTCTTGCCGCACTCGGAGCAGTGGTAGGGCTTCTCTCCCGTGTGAATGCGCTGGTGTAAATGCAGATTACTCCGCTGAGTGAAGCTCTTCCCGCACTGCGAGCACTGATACGGCCGCTCTCCAGTGTGGACGCGCTGGTGTGTCAGGAGATGACTCTGTCGGTTAAAACTCTTGCCACATTGCGAGCAGTGATACGGCTTCTCTCTTGCGTGGAGGCTTTGGAGGCTCTGGCATAGCGTACTCTCTTCAGTAAAACTCGCCTCACATTTAATATCTTCCTGCATTTGCACAGAAGTATTAAGATGGAGAGAAGATATTTGCTGACTACAAGAGATCGCTATGGACGTCATCGTTTTCCTCATAGCATCATTTTTTTGATGGTTAATCTGTAGGAATGTGGCCATGAGGAGCAGGAGAACACTTACAACAGAGCGTCATTCATTTCTGGAGGGGAAACAAACACAATATATACATACATACACATATATATATATATATATAAACACCACTGTTATGGATTGTCTTAAACACAAAATACACTTCTGCTCTCTTGTAGGTTTTCCTTTTCCCCCACAAGCTTCATATCTGACGCCCACAGGGAAGTAAAACCCACCCGCTCCTGCGTCTTGTTCATCTCCAACATGCACTTTCTCCACCTCCTACAGCATTTACATCACATTCCCAGACATGACGACCAACCCGGTGTTTCTTTGCGTGTTTTATTTAAATCTAATTTAGGATTTTGTTAAGAATGTGACTAGTCACCGCTGGTAAGCAGGGCCACGCTGGTTTCTCCTCACGCTTCTGAAGCGCGTTTTCACCCATCCCGTCGTTGAGAAGTACACCTACTGTCAGGGACACAACAAACAACATGTCAGACACGATATTAAAGGGAAAAATAAGGTTTATACAGCTCCAAAACTGCGCAGTGACTAGGGTTCTGTTGATTAGTGATGAGTCTTTTACAAATGAATCTTTAAGAGTCGACTCACATACAAGAGTTTCTTTCTTTTCTCTTCTTTTTTAACATAACGCTGTTACTCTTGTGGTGTAATTTAATCATTCCTCGGAAACCTCATTTCAGCATCTGAGTAGTTTGTTTGAATGGTAAGGTGTGTGTGTGTGTGTGTGTGTGTTTGACTCGTAGCTGTGTGTATGAATCAGCAGGACACAACTGTGTATTTTACACAAATACGAGTACAATTTCATGCAACAACTGTAGCCATGGAAACAACATTCACAGGTCTAAATATTGCAAAACCTTGTCTTTAGTTTAGACAAGAAAAAAAAGGCAGTGAGCTGTTTAGGAGCTGAAAGAGTCGACTCTTATTGATGAGTCGAATCAGATGATCTGACTCACTGAAAAGAGCCACACACATACACTAGATTTCTGATAAAAATATGAGCAATTCAGGCTTTCTACATTGAACCCCTGCTGGAAAGCTTAGCTAAGCACAAGGTTTTGGTGGAAAAATGATGAAAAACGATTAAACTTATAATGAAATTAAAAAAATAATCAAATTTGGGATTCAGCCTCAATCTGTTCAGAGGGTGAGATGAACTTACCTCAGACTTTAAAGCAGAAAGAAGGTAAGACTCTCCCTTACAGACAAAAATAAAGCTTTTGCTTATTGGTTTTGTTGTTTTTTTAAGACAGTCGAGGATTAATTGTTGTCACAAACCGTCTTCTTCACCTTCTTCTTCTTCTGCTGCTGCTGCTGCTTCTTCTGTGGTGCTTTACTGCCACCTCCTGGCCTGCAGCAGATCATGACCTCCCATAAAGCTTAGCTTCAAGCTACATTAGTGTGAAGATCCTCAGATATTCCCATCAGATATTCCCATCAGATATTCCCAAATGTAGTTTCTGTTATAGAAATTAAAACACATGACAGTCATTAACATGCTCCTCAAATCAAAACTGGTGTTTCAGAGCTTTTGAGATTTAGTTTTTGAGATTTTAATTCAACTCTTTTATAGTTCTTCACTTCCAGGAAACCGTTAAAGCATTCTTTTCACGACTCATTCTGTACTAGTCTTGTGTTCGTCCAATTAAACGCTCTCTAGAATGTATATGCTCCGCCCCCAGGGGCGTGTCTTGCTCTACAGGAGCGGCTCATTAGCAGTAAACATGGTTCTTCGGTGTGTTTTGGAAGACCGATGAGAATCCCGTCTTTATATACAGTCACAGTGCTTATTGATCAATAAGAGTCAGAGTCAGATGTCTCCTGGTGATGACCCTGCGGCCCTCCGTCTCCATCATCGGCGCTGCTGATGCTCGACTAACCCGGATAAAATATGTTATTCGTTCACTCAGTCTATCCCAGGGCACCATGTTCACACCTAGGAGCAATTTATCTTAGCTGATCCACAGACTGGCACGTTTTTTGGAAGTGGGAGGAAACCAGAGAACCCAGAGGGAACCCACACGGACACTAAGAGAACGTTTGAAACTCGTTTGAAACTCTACAAAAACCACTGGTGACTATTTCATAGGTTCCTGCGTGACCTCAGTCCTGATGCACCTTCTTAGCTTTGCTTCATTTACAAGGAACTGGTTTCATATCTTAGTCCACATAAGATGATTTAAATGTGAAAACGTGTTTTTATTATAAATAACAAACAACAACCTATACATATACATTTTACATTCTAACAGAATAAAATAGTTATATACATTTTCACAGTATTTCGGTGTAGAGAGATGGTCAAAACAAATGCATAGGTGTAATAATACTATCAAGATGGAAAGAAAAATAAAATAAAATGCACAGAAACAACACAGTAAACAAAAACGGACCTTCACACTTCGTACGCTTTACTCCTCATCAGTCAGGACGTGTTTCATATGCCGAGTCTGCTTGTTTATTTGTGCACCGGATGACACACATCCAACATTTTTATGCTGATATTATTCTGTTGACTTTGTAAATATATACGACGTATAAAAACAAAGATGCAAGGTGAAAGATTTGCCGCTTTTCCCTCATAATTCTGTTGTTTTACTTTATGCTAACTGGGAGTCGTAGCAGCCTGCAGGTGCTTTTCCACAATTCGGCCTGGAGCTCGGAATCGTAGGAAGCTGAAGATGATTTCACAGGTTTTCCTTCGTGCACATAGCAGCCGCTAACGCCTTCAAAGTCCTGAGACGCCGCTGCGTACGCGACTGTCTCTGCCGCCTGCGCCGGAGTCTGCGGAGAAACCAAACATTAGTGGATCAAGATGTTTCCCAAACTACGCGCCAGAACACTACATGGTGTGTATTATTTTACCACATTAGTGATGGGAATTCTGCCTCTTTTCAGTGAGTCAGATCATTTGACTCAGCTCACCAGTGAGAACCGACTCTTTCTGGTCCCATCTCATCCATTCTCAGACAAACAAATCAGCATGTTGTCGTACCCTGAACAACAGACAGGCGATGGGTTTTTGTGCCAGTTTTTCTGGAAAGCTCATGTGGCGGTACAGCTCGGTGTCCACCATGCCCGGGTCTACAGCGTTCGCCGTCACAGCGTAGCCGCCGGACCGGAGCTCCTGATGGAGGTGGTAGGTGAACAGGAGCTGCGCCAGTTTACTTCGGGCGTACGAGGCATGAGAACTATAATCCTGCCTTCAAAACAGTGCAGAGAGACAGAAAATTCACTTACATACAACACTGTGTTTACAATCACTATAATATAATCACTTTTTCTGAACCTGTCATGCATAAATGATACACGCTGGCGAGAACGCGCGCTTACGTGCTGCGGAAGTCCTGCAGGTTTCTATCAGACACGCGATGCGCCGAAGAGCAAATGCTAATTACTCTCGAACATTCCTCCGTCCCAGAATGCATCAGTGTGTCCAAAAGGAGCCGAGTCAAGAGGAAGTGACCTAGGTAGTTAACGGAGAAGTGCGGCTCAAAACCGTCGTCTGTTTTCTCCTCAGGAACTAGCATTACAGCCGCTGCGGGAGAAACGCACCAGTTCAGGGGCCCGAAATTCCTGCAATCCCACTCTTTCCCTGCCTGTGAAGTGACATTCCACAATCCCAAAGCCAGGTTTAACTCATCTGTCCATCACACACCTGCTGCCCTTCCTTCATCTTGCAGTATCACATCGCCATTTCGGGTAACGTGGGTGTCCCGGGTAACGTGGGTGTCCCGGGTAACGTGGGTGTCGCAGGCACTCACCTGCAGACGCCACCTCCAGGCCTGGCTCCAGGGGTGAGTCTGTGTAACTGCACTCTGGGCAATTACTCTTTTCATGGAGGTCTTTAGGATTGTCTCACCTCACACCTCAGATCTATCACCAAGCAGTAGAGCATCAAGCTCCCCGTGTCTCCAGCCACAGTACTAACAAACACCATCGTTCCTCATGAAACATGGAAATGAAATGGGAATAGGAATAGGAAGCAATTTATCTCACCATTGTTGATGAGTATGTGTAAGGGCAGTTTTCGTTCCTTAAACCGTCGTACGAACTCTCGCACGGAGCTCTGGGACGCCAGATCCAGAACCTCAAAGTCCACTGAATGGCAGAAAGGTGACACAACGGAGCACGTCGTTAAGCGAGAACATTACATTTAAGTCAAGGCCCTTTTCTAAGGGCTGAAATTCATTGCTGGAAACATTAACATTACAGTCTACAAAAACAACACCAACAGTTGATTTCCCAGTTTCTCTTAACTTCACACACACACAGCAGAATTTTGAGAAGTGGCGTAAAGCAAATTTAGACAGTCCAGTGAAGGACGATATTGGCAAGAGAAAGTGGATCTCAGTAGACATCAACAAGAACATGAGTGAGTCAGAACATGAATTACTTGAACAAGAGAAACATGGGAAAAAAAAATACAAGAAGTTGATGAACAGGGGATACAGTCAGGGAAAGAGATTAGAGACAAATTAGTGAAAGAAGAGTTAAACTGTCAGGGTCATGCACAAGGCTAAACCTTTGGTTCAACATCATAGTGGATAAAACCTTTAGATCCTCAAACGACATGTTCGAGTCAGTTCTGAAATAGCAGTACGAGGACACCAGAACTCATCCTCCTCACATCTCTGATGCTGAATCCGAGCGTCTCTCCCAGAACACAGCACATGGACTAGCGTCTGGTTTAACGTCCAGCTCCACTGAGCGAGGAGACGGCGAGAGGGAACCGGACACTTAAACTAAAAGTGGACGTTTGTCTCTCCCGTAATGCAGAGACAAAAACATTCTACCTCCATCCTCTTTGCAAACCTCAGGGTGCGCTAGATGTCTTTCTGGGACTAACTTCCT
>NC_069714.1:810000-957500 GCF_027358585.1 Pangasianodon hypophthalmus | reverse complement strand
TATTTGCTTAAGCATTTATTTAGCAATTGGCGGTACCTGGTGTAAATCGTTTCAACTTTTTAATTGTCATGTAAAATGTTGTTAGTGCTATATTTGAGATCTTAGGAATTGCTGGTATTATCATTAAATTGGAAAAAAGCACTTTGTTTGCAGAGCTGTTGAAGGACTTTTGGCTGAAAATGTCCTGTTTCCCAGGAAATCATGAATAACATCATGTTCACTGCTGCTAATATATATATATATATATAAGCAACTAAGAAATAACTCCAGGAACATGATGTTTTGGATAAAAATGCTTCATCAGCCGTGGGAGTGTGTAGAAGGTGAAACTTTGTGCATTACAGGAATCGTTATACTTCATCTCTTCTGCATTGATGTCTCAGTAGAAAAGTCCAAATTTTAGATTTACATGAAAAAAAAACAAAGAAGGATATTTAGTAAAATCTTTTCAGATTAAAACTATATCCGAGTCTGTCTGGATTTATGGGCAGAAATGAGACAGGCAATGTCTACAAAATATTTCTGCCGATTTTTCTTATAAAACTGCACCTCAGAGAACCGATACACCACGTGTGATCACAACAAATACTGATTTGACTCCATTTTTTTTGTTGTCTACTGCTATTTATAGTCATTTATTTTAATACACAGAGAAACTTTTTCATTTAATTATTTTGAAAGCATCTTTGCTTCGGAGATTTTCTTTACCTGCTACCTATTTCTTTACATTTAATGTCATTTTGTTACCTGCTCAGATGCCGTGCTCGCAGTCGATGTCCCTGCAGATGTACCACAGGATGACATAGAGGATGAGGAGGATGACGAAGATGAACAGCCCGATTAAGATGGCCTTGTAGAGCGGTGAGATGAGAGACTGCATGACGGAAGAGAGAAGAAACAAGTGGGAGCATGGATGAGGATGAGTGGAGGATGGAAAGAAAGAAGGAGAGAGAGAGAGAGAGAGAGAGAGAGAGTGAAAGAGAGAGAGAGAGGGAGTGCTGATATTCTCCTGATCTCACACACGACACACAAAAAGAGACTGTCCTCAATGCAGTACATATTGTTCACACACACACACACACACACACACACACACACATGGTGGCAGCTTTTCCGTTTTCTTCATGATGAGTAGATGCAATGTGCATCAAAGGCATTTCTAAAGGCAACTTGTTGCTATCAGTTTATACTCATGCTTGATTCTCACTGCTATTATACATCATACATTATTATACTTACATTATATTTAATATTGTATATATTCTACCACCAAGTCTATAAAATAAGCATTACTAATCACCATAATACTCATAAGCAATATCAGAATCAACAGGAACAGTAACAGAAAAATAATAACAGTATCTTCAAAATGACCATTTATGATCCTTTAGCACAGATTTAGCCAACATCTCTAGGGTTTTGCACATTTCTATCGATGATTAGAAATATTAAAATGATCAGCATCATTCAATCCTTTTCATGTCAGTCGTTAAGGGAGGATCGAAGAAATGCCAAACCTTCGACACCTTAACACAAGCATTTACTTCAGCCCTGATACTGAGACACCTTGACCCGAGTTTGCTATTTATAATAGAGGATGATGTTTCCGAAGAGCGAGATAAGATGTACCCCTTAACTTACCACTCAAGAAAACCCTTCTTGAAACCCAAGAACCTTGAATACCTTAAAACAGCCAAAACACCAACTGACCCCAAGACAAAGCCCAATGGACCCTCTTCTCATATTGTTCCAAAAATGTCAGAGCAGACATGCATGTACCCAGCAGACCCAGATCCTACCAACGCCAACACCATCTTCATTGCTACCACAAGCTGGGATTTTGTCTGCCAAGTTATCTGAACCCTCAAAACAACAGCTATGTCCCTTCCAATCTTACTGATGCTCTGAAAGCCAGGGTTCATACTGTCATTGTCACTGGTCACCCAAGTGTCCCCTGTTAACCTCTCACCATAAAATATTGGTGGAAAACCATTCTACAAGACAAATAAAGAGGTTCTTTAAGTCGTGATTCATGTGTGTCTAGGACGAGGTTCCATACTGACAGAATCTTGTGATTACGGGTCCCAAAATGGCCAAGGTCCCACATCATCATGGACTTTTTCACAGATCTGCCATCACAGTGGTGACCACCGGTCCCTCTGGCTCATTCCACTTCCTGCTTTACCTACAGCCTTCGAAACAACAGAATTACTATTTTTAGATACTTCAGTATCCCAGAGGACACTGTACAAGACAAAGAAACAACAAAAGAAAGTCTTTTACACACTACAGATTTGGACTTGGAATGAATAGACAATAGAGATTAGACACAAAAGTGTTTTCTGTGTCTGATTTAACCTCAGATCTCTGTAAATTTCAAGATTTTGCACCAACGTTATTAGATATATATTTTTTAAAAGTTAGGCTGGATTTAGAACTTTGTTTCAGATCTGTGTGAAAGGTCCCTCCTTAAAAAAAAACTGAATTTGTAATGGTTTTAATGGTTATAATGGGAATTGTATTGGCTTTAATGGGAACTGTAATGGTCCCTCTGGGTCTCTACTGGTAATTTGTTGCCTTCTATTGGTGGTGTGTTATGTCTAGTGGATACCATTAAGGACCAGTAATGGTTTTAATGGTTTTAATGGTTTTAAGCTGATGGTTTGTAATGGTATTTATAGTGGAAACCATTAGAATTTCTGTGATGGATTTTATTGTTTTTGGGTTTTTTTCCAGCAGGGTAGTTAAGCAAAATTATGCAATGTAAAATTTTCCAGAAGAAATGCACCATGTATGTAAAATGTGTTGAATGTTGTACAGTAGAGTTATTATTCGTGAAGAAACGCCTTGTACCGTAAAGACCATATTAAACGTGCATGAGAAATCCCATAAGCGGGCTAACGGAAGTTAGCATTCGGATAACTTTAGGATAACTGTACTAAAAAAAAGAGGCTTAAACAAAGACTGCTTTTTTTTATTAAGCGAAATATAAAGATTCCTCCTTTTAAATTAACCACCATTTCAGTGACATGTATTAGAGACACACAGGTTTAGAGCGTAGTAAAGAACTAACAGCCGCTCTCTAAGGACGCAGCGTCCTGAATGACACCGTGTGTGCTAGAGAAGTGCACTACACAGGGGATGAAGTGACCGCGCGCTCCGCTCCACCTAGTGCACTCCGTACACAACATGTAGCCGTTTGGGATTCAGCCCGAGAGAGTTGGGGGTTTAAACTCCCAGAGAGAGAAAGAGAGAGGGATTTTTTTCTGAGCTATTTGACAAGTTCCTGTTTAATTCTCCAACACAGCACCGTGGAGCAAAGGTAAGGAGTGAGAAAGTGGGATTTATTCACAGTTAAACCTAGTTATATTTTAATTTCTTTAAGAATCAAGTCTTCATGATGCAGTCATGTTAGTCTTATACAGTATATAATAGTTATTTACATATATATGTTTGTGTGTGTGTGTGTGTGTGTGTGTGTGTACAGTTATATAATTGTAAAATATGCATTTTGTTTTATACCTGCAATATTAAAGGCTTAATATTGAACTTTAAACACTGTTGAATTGATAGCATTGAGAAATATTACTCACACGTCTGTATTTAAATTCATTCATTCATTCATTTGTTCATTCATCTTCAGTAAAGCACTTTTTCCTGGTCAGGGTCCGTGTGGATCTGGAGTCTGTCCCAGGAACACTGGCAGGAATCCACCATGAGCAGCAACACACACACACACACACACACACACACAAAGGGACAGTTTAGAGTCACTAATCCACCTACTGGCACTGAAACCCCACAGACACGCAGACAGTACGCCGAGTTCAGGATCGAACCGTAGACCCTGGAGCTGTGATGCAAATGCGAAGGGAATCGAGTCTGGAATGAGAGACTGTGCACTGATTGGCTAGAGATCAGTTCGGTTCATTCCAGGTTGGATTGCGTTTGCCGTTCCCTGACTAGCCTCCATGCATAACTTGTATGTTTCTGAAGTCACCAAAAGCTCAAAATCATAAACTATATGGCCAAAAGTATGTGCACCCCTGACCATCACATCCATATGTACCTGTTGAACATCTCGTTCCAGATTTATTCCCCCTGTGTTTGCTGTTATAATAAGCTCCACTCTTCTGCGAAGGCTTTCCACTAGATGTTAGAGCGTGGCTGTGGGGATTTGTGTTCATTCAGCTACAAGAGCATTAGTGAGATCAGGCACTGATGTTGGGATGTCGAGGAGGTCTGGGGTTCAGTCGGTGTTCCAGTTCATCCCAAAGGTGTTCAGTGGGGTTGAGGTCAGGGCTCTGTGCAGGACACTCGAGTTCTTCCACTCCTACCTTCACACACCATGTCTTCATGGAGCTCGCTTTGTGCACAGGGGCATTGTCATGCTGGAACAGGTTTGAGTCTCTTAGTTCCAGTGAAGGGAAATTGTAATCCTACAGCATTCAGAGACGTTCTCTACAATTGTGTGGTTTAAACTTTGTGGCAACAGTTTGGGGAAGAAGCACATATGGGTGTGATGGTCAGGGGTGCACATACTTTTGGCCGTATAGTATATGTATATTGTAATGTGTAAAAATATGCTATATTTCTGCATTCTATAACCCAGGTGTTGTGCAATGCAGTCCCATAAACAGGATCACTGACCTCTGTTCTTTGATCTGACTAATAATAAATATGTGATCATTGGACAAACTTAAGTGCGCATGTCTTTCCCTTTCAGTGGTGCATGCTGGGTAATAATTTACCTCAGTGTACTTAGAACAACCGTGCAGGACTTTATCTTTTAAAGACAGTTTAATTATTCCAGCCTCCTGTGATTCCTGGACTCTGTTCTTCATTACTTTAAACACATGTTTTTTAGGAGAACTGGGTTGCTCCTCTGATGGCTCACATAAGCCTGAGGTATGATGTGTTTTTTTTTTTTTTGTTTGTGTCATTTTGTAGTTTTGGTGAGTTTAAGCATGTGCTGAAAATCAGTTCTAGCTAATGTACCATACTGTATACGCTACGATTCGAAACTAGAAATCATAAGTTACTGCAACATGTCATTGGACATGTTTTCCTCTAAAATTTATGAGGTAACATTTAGACCTAGCTAACTAGCTAACTAGCTGCATATACTGCTTGTACCTTAGCTAGCTAAATGTAAACATGTGACATCTTCTGGTGTTCAGTGGACACAAATATTATGGTTAATCAAAACAGTAAAAAAATGTAGGAGGAAAGATGATATTTTTAAGCAATAGTTTGTATTCTAAACATTGTGGTTTAGGGTAATACCGATGTATCTGGCTACACATGCTGCTGCGGGAACGAATGTTGTTAATTTTTCTGTATTTTCAACATTTCAGGCAGTTGCTTGGATTGTTTATCCTAACTGTTCAAAGTCGAAGTGTTACAAATGCTGAAGATGCCACCAAACCCAACTTCATACTCATGATGGTTGACGATCTGGGGATCGGGGACATTGGTTGCTATGGGAACGATACGATCAGGTGAATAAAGCACACACGTTTTGTTGTTAATTTCGACTCGAATTTTCAGACAAGCTTGAAGTCTGAAGTCTGGTTTGTCGTCAGAACCCCGAACATCGACAGATTAGCGAAGGAAGGTGTGAAACTGACTCAGCACGTTGCTGCTGCTCCTCTCTGTACACCAAGCAGAGCTGCGTTCATGACTGGACGTCACGCTTTGCGTGCAGGTGTGTATCTGTTAGCGAGCTCCCTCTTCACATTACTTATGTACATAATTGACAATATCTGCGATTACATTTGTATTTATATTCTGAGATATGAATGTGAGGACGTCTCTCTTCAGTTAGTATCTTAGTATGTGCAAACAATAAGGCTGAATTTTGTTTTATATTATTAATATAATGCAGTAACGAGGGGTACGGTGGCTTAGTGGTTAGCACTGTTGCCTTGTACCTCCGGGGTTGGGGGTTGGAATCAAGCCTGGAGCTTGCATGTTCTCCCCATGCTTCCTTCGTTACTCTGGTTTCCTCCTCAGTCCAAAGACGTGTTTTAGGCTGATTGGCATTTCCAAATTGTCCTTACTGTGCGATTGACTGGTACCCCCGTCCAGGGTGTCCCCTGCAACCCTGTGTAGCAATACAGAGAATGGATGGATAATGAAATAACCAATATACCAGGTAATATAACCAGGAAACTGCTCCAGTCTTATACACGATCACGGGTGTTAGCTGTGACTTTTGCTTGTGGGCCTCTGGCGATACACCACAGTGGTGTTGTAGAGCTGGAATGACACGTACCACATAGCGATCCTGACACTGATATCCATCATCCTGTCACTGTAATGCCACGGTGTCACTCTTCAACATGAATCTTTTTTCCACAACAGCTTGCAGCTCAGGAATACCGCAGACGGTCTTTCTCCATTCACCTCCCTCGGCAGTACTGCTTCCAGGCTCACTCCTGAAGCAATGGTCTCCAGCACAAAGGGTCACTTGAAGTCTGGATTCACCAGATCTGATTCCCTGCAAAATGTCCTCTTATTGAGATGCTGGGAATCTGCCAGGCATTGCTCTTTGCAGACGTCTTTGTTAAATGCTGAGATCTGTGAGGAGGAGAAACTGGGTATGAACCTTTTATACCATCCCACCATCCCCAGAAGCTTTCCACCTGCAGCCGAATCACTCCAACACAGGTGTCGAAACCCAGGGAGTTGTCCTTGGTCTTTTGCCACTGTATGCTTCCTGAGGTTCCTTGATTGTCCCAAAGACTTGTCTGAGGTGCTCTATCAAGCAGGTCTGCAGCAGCAAACTCTTCTTTCCCCAGCAGGAACCCTTCCATGAGCCTCTAGAAGGTCGGTGGTGGTCCTTTCAAACCAAAAGGCTTCACTAAAGAGTGTCCTAAAGGCTATGAGCTACTACAACTTATGGCCCAAGGAGACCTGTTAGTTCCCCTTTCACAGGCCCAACAACTCCAAGAACTCATCAACCCATAGCACTGAATATGGGTCAGCCATGAGAGAGCTTGTGTAGCTCAATTCAAAAAGAAACATGGGCACTAAGACAATGGGGCTACACGATTCGCTAGTGGACATCTCATTAGCATGTCCAGCCCAGGCACCAAGCACATGCCCAAGAGGTGCATCCTCTTTCAGATGAATTTCCTGGTCTTTCATTTTTCAAGGTATTTGCTGGATGTAAGGTGTCATGGAACGTTCCTGAAAATATGACAAAAAGGCAGAATCTCTTCAAGTGAACCTTCTTGTATTGCTTACTGCTATGGAGACACAACAGCTCAACAAATGCATCAGCATCTCATTTTTCAACAGTCTTCTCTTATAGTCTCTTTTTATCTATGAATATTCATGATAACATCTTTCTCAGTTATACAGGACAAAGAACTATTTGATTTATTTTAGGGGGAGAATCTCTGAGCCTCAGGTAAAAGGGTGTTATTCAAAGAATTGTTTTCTCAGTATCAGTCTAATGAACATCTGGATCTCCTTATCTAGGTATTAGACCTGGAGCAGAGTTTCTTCCTCAGCACAATGCACACTTTCTCTGCATCATCATTACCATAATTCAGCCAAACTACAATGTTCACGTCTATATGAAGTTTAATCCAAAGCGTATATGAAATATAAACATGATCATTTTCATGACCGTAAATTTATTGCTTAAAGTTCGTACCACTTTCTCTATTATATTTCCACCTAAGGTCTCGGAAGTACTGGAAGAGTGCAGGTGATCCTGTTCCTCGGTGCTTCAGGAGGACTTCCTCCCAACGAAACCACATTTGCCAAACTCCTACAAAAGCAGGGTTACACCACAGGAATTGTGGGTAAGACAGTCATATCTGTCAGTTCTGTTATTCGTACTGAGATATGTCTCTGAATTCTGGGGTAATTAGTACAAATAATGAGGAATGTTAAACTTAATGCCATGCAGAGCTTTACAGGGTGTCATAGTACTGGAAAACACTTTGTTTTGGTAGCTAAACTAGCCAAGAATGTCAGCAGCTAGCTAATACTAGTAATGAAGCATGTTACATTGAACGCCATGCTAACCATGCTAAACACTTAGCTAAAGAATATACAGTGTTAGCCAAGAATAAGCTAGCTAACATGGAAGAATATCGACAGGTAACTAATAAGAAAGTACCACAGTTTTTATGTTAGCATATTACATGGGTTTATTTTCTCAAATGTAAGATAGAAAACCTTATAAATGGAGCTCCACCTTGAGAATAATGTTCAAGAATGCTTAGTGCTAACTTTTTTTTTTAAATTACTAAAGCTTAGTGATTAATGATTATTTTTGCATTCTCTCCAGGAAAGTGGCACTTGGGCGTGAGCTGTAAAAGCAGGAACGATCACTGCCACCATCCCAACAGCCACGGTTTCGACTACTTTTATGGTCTTCCCTTCACCCTGTTTAACGGCTGCAAACCTGGAAACAGCGCCGATGTGCTAGGTGACCTTCAGGAGCTGCTGTGGCACATTTTCACGCTGTTAGCGCTGGCAGTGTTAACACTAATCACGGCTAAAATCACTGGAATTCTGGAAATCAGCTCCAGGATGCTCGTGTTCCTAGTTGTTGTTTACATTCTTGGCTTTTTGACCTGGTATATTCCATTTGCGTTCTTACAAACCTGGAATTGCATCCTCATGAGGAACCAGGATGTAGTGGAACAACCAGTGAACCTGGACACACTAACTGAAAAGCTAATGAAAGAGGCGGAGCAGTTTGTTGAGAGGTGAGGTCAAGGTTCATAAATTTTTTTTCATATCAACAGATACATGTATTTCATTGTTAAATAAGAAGATAATTTGAAAAAAAATCTGTTTATTATTAGCCTTAGATTATGTGAAGTTTCTGCCATACACGTCCCTGTGAATGAGCTGTTACTATAGAAACGATAATGTATTCGAATGAGCGCATTAGTAGAAACCCGTGATTTGCAGCTGCACTACTGTCAAATTCTGTCCAATAGAAATCTTCACTTTATTTGTTTGCGCCTGCAGGAACCAGAACAGACCCTTTTTGCTGTTTCTGTCTCTGCCTCACGTCCACACGCCGCTGTTCATCTCCAAACAGTTTGCAGGAAAAAGCAAACATGGCCTTTACGGCGACAACGTGGAGGAAGTGGACTGGATGATTGGTGAGAGAAATCCAGAGCTGGTTTAGTTTATTATTCTGTTATAAAATGTTACAGGGAACATTATATCTCCGTGTTGAGCTTCCTGCATCCTTGAACCTGTCCTGTGATGATATAGTGGCACAGTAAAGGATGATGTGACTGCTGCATCATCCGGCTTCTTGGTCGTACACTTACACTTAAGTTCAGCAAACAGTTCTCACGCCCAACCACCTTTCTAATTTCCCTCTTACAGGCAGAATGGTGAAGATTGTCGAGAAGCTGAAACTTTCTGAAAGGACTCTGATGTACTTCACGTCTGATCACGGAGGAGACATCTGGATTTCAGACTCACATGGCCGTATTGGAGGCTGGAATGGAATTTATCGAGGTAAAATATAAACAGTATTCTCCAGACCAAACTGAACAAACTTAACTGCTTGTTTAGGATTCTTCTCCTTGCTGAAGTTCTGATATTAGAAATTTTAGTGTGTTTTCCTTTTACATTTAGTCATTTCTCCTCGATTTTCTTGGGGGTGAATTAGTGCTGATTGGGTTACCAGTTGGGGGCTGTTTGCGATAATAATCATCATTCAGCTGTGTGCGTTTGGTGCTTGGCCCACGTTCGGCACGTGTGTGTGTGTGTGTTTCTACTTCCTCGCACTCTGGACTACCAGGGTAGGTTACTTATTGAGTTCCTGTACTCATTTTCTAACCGACTGCTAATCGCACACTCGTAACCTTGTGACCGGGAACTCATTAACGGCTACGTCACACTCGTCCTCCTTCCCATTCTCAGCGCAAAACACTTCAAAACACTTAGAGCTGCTCAAACATCCTTGTGAAATATTACAAAAAAATTTAATAGAAAAAATCTGTAACACCAATGGGCCTCATGTATCAACCTTTTATTAAAGTTGTACCATTACTGTACCATCGTTACATCTAGAGTAGTAGAAACAGTAGAAAGTAAAATTTTCTACTGTAAACTTTCCTCTCCTGCATGTAAACTTTTTTCAACTGTGTACATCTTAACAGGTGACAAGGTGGTTACCGTATATGACTGTATATATGCACACTCCAGTTCCTTCCTTGGACAAATGACTTGTGAAGGGATTATATTGAAAATATATTGCTCACAATACCCCAGCAGGACTACGCATTATTCCTCATCAGGGTTGGCAATTTAACTGTGCAGTAAAGTGCAGAGCTTGGTGGAGCTCTCATGTAAAAGCAGACCCGGAAGTACTTTCAGTGGCTGCGTCTCATGCACCTTGGAGGAGTGTGTTAATGTAAACCCAGAACACATCACAGCAGTGGTTAATCTTCTACCTAATGCAATATATTGAATACCTTCACACATTTTGTAGTATATCAGCCCGAGTGAATGGATGGAACACTCCACAGTGTACCAGTGAAAGGAGTAAAGGAGACATGATATGTGTTCAACGTTGCCAAGAATTTTGTATAAGAGCACACATAATGGCTTCAATGGCAGATGAGGAAACCACAGGGCTGAAATCATTGCCAGCAGTAGAGAGAGACCTGTGAGTACAATGCGAACATAAAAGAGCTGGTTTTGAAAGCATATGATACGCTTGCAAGTGTAAGTCTGTGGTGATTTACTCTTGGCCCTCAAGGGGATGAGAGATTCAGTAGGCACAGAGATGTTACGGGCAGCGTGACAAGCCGTGGGTGCCATAACAACAGGGAAATCATTGGTCTATTATCACAACTGAGTAGGCAGGTTTGGCTGGGAAATGGAAGTAATGGCAAGTGTTTAAAGTGAAAGCTGGTGATCAGCATATCAATGTCCTTGAACTAAAAGCTGTTTTGGTTACTGCTGCAACATTTCCAGGAACCCTTAAGTGGATCACATTTACTTAAAACTGCAACAGACAAGAGTACAGTGGTGTTTTACATCAACCACCCAGGGAGCACAATATCGCAAACAATGTTGAAATCTGGAAATGGGCAGAAGTACACTTTATGTCTTGGATATCTGCCTACATACTGGATTGTCGCAATTAGAAAATTGATTACTGATTGTTCGCAAATTGTTAAAGAGGTGGTTGAGCTATTTTGAAACACTTGTGGCAAAGCAGACGTCCGTCTATCCAATATGGTTCACAGACAGGACGGAGACCGAGGCTCTGTGTCAGGAGGCATTCACACACGACTGACCTAATTATCTGACAGACTATACAGCCTGCATTATTCATAACTCCATTTTGGCAAAACAGACCATAGTTCCACCTGTTATTGATGTTACTGAGCTCTCCATGGCCATTTTCCATCAGATAAGACCTGCTCTCCCTGACACACAGGTCACTATTTCACAGTGCCTGAAATTGTTGGTCTGGCATCTGGACCCATATCCAAAGTACTGGCATGTTTGCAAGGGGTCAGAAACGCTCTGTCTACATGCAGGTTGTGTGCAAGAAAGGGGAAAGTTCCCACTGCAGTGTGAAATTCTGGCCATTGCACTGTTAACAAAGTTTTAGAGTTTTGCAAAGTCAGCTAGACATATCTGTCTTGATCTACCCTAACGGTGTACATAGCTGTACTATCTATATAACAGAGTCTGACATAAAATGGCCTTTTTTTAAAGACAGCTTCCTTAAGGCCAGGCAAACTGCATGCATCCGTCAGCACACAGTGCCTGCACACTGCTTTGGGGACCAGAATTCAAGCATGTCATGCTGTAGCTGACCCAAGCATTACTGCCAAAGATCCTGACCTATCTGCACTTGCAGATGAGAACATGCCCAAGCCAGATCTGCATCCACACAGGGCTCTCAAGTGCTACGTGAAACTGACTTACAACTTGCAGGTCACTGACCATCTGTTTGTGTGCAGAGGGACGAACCTTTACAGGTTAGCCAATTTGTTAAAGGAACTGCACACTTTCTTTCAAGGCAGCACAAAGAGGAGTGCAGTGACATGGAGTTCACCGTCCACCTTCACCAGATCCTACAGACTAAACGTTGTGTCATTACACCCCATGTGTTCTGTGGTGGGTTTGAATGACTCTTGACCCTCATTCAGGAACAGTCCCTGACTGATACCCACTTTAAGGAGAAAGCAGTAGCAGTACCATGAGTGATTATCATCCTTAATAGAGTACAGTATTAATAGAGTGAGTGAGTGTAATTGTCAAAAAAGTACAATAGTGATTCTCATCATCAATAGAGTACAGTACTAATAGACTGAGTGATTCTCTTCATCAATAGAGTACAGTACTAATAGAGTGAGTGATTCTCATCATCAGTAGAGTACAGTACTAATAGATCGAGTGATTCTCTTCATCAATAGAGTACAGTACTAATAGACTGAGTGATTCTCTTCATCAATAGAGTACAGTACTAATAGAGTGAGTGATTCTCATCATCAGTAGAGTACAGTACTAATAGAGTGAGTGATTCTCATCATCAATAGAGTGCAGTACTAATAGAGCAAGTGATTCTTTTCATCAGTAGAGAGCAGTATCAGTACTTGAGTGAGTCTTAGCCTCAATAGAAACAGTACAAGCATTCGATTGATTCTTCTTCTCAAACAGTATCAGCACTTGAGTGGATCTCACCCTCAGTAAATATCAGCATCACACTCGATTGACTATCATTCTCAAGAGGGAGCAATATCAACACTTTCTATATAGAAAAAGATACCAGCACTTATTTAAGTAATTTTTAAGGGATGCACTGTGCTTAAATAAGTACACTAATATGCAACCTACCTGATATCACCATCCCACTTACACAGGGTTTATGTTTTGTGCAGGTGGTAAAAACATGGCTGGCTGGGAAGGTGGCATTCGTGTTCCAGGAATATTCCGCTGGACAAATCGTCTTCCAGCCGGAAAAATTGTTAATGAGCCAACAAGTTTAATGGACATTTTTCCTACCGTAGTGAATCTAGCTGGAGGACAGCTGCCTAATGACAGGCTAGTACTTGTTACTCATTAACACAAGTGACAAAAATAATTATTACATCTATCTGAACGTTCTGTTCACACTATTTACTTCATATATTTAATTCCAGTGGTAACACATGTAGCTCCTAGCTGTAGTGATTAACAGCACATAATAGTGACTCAGCTGCAATATGTGATAAGCTTTTGTATATCTTTTAGTGAGAAATGAACGAATTGCAAATAATTAGTGTGTGTGTGTGTGTGCTTTAAAGAATTCTGGATGGTCATGACCTGCTGCCGCTGATGGAGGGAAAACTAAAGCGTTCGAAACATGAGTTCATGTTTCACTACTGTGGTGTTCATTTGAGCGCCGTCCGCTGGCATCCTCCTGACAGTGAGTACACACACACACACACACACACACACACACACACACACACACACACAAAGTAATAATAGGTTGAATGTTTTTTTTTCTTTAGGCGACTCAGTTTTCAAAGTGCACTTCTTCACTGCGAATTGCAACGGCACACAAACATGCTTGTGCCACGGCGACATCATCACACACCACGACCCGCCACTTGTCTTCGATGTGACCTCTGACCCCTCGGAGGCAGTGCCCTTGACGGCGGAAACCACACCACGTCACGGCGAGGTGCTGCAGCGGGTTCGAGATGCCGTGCAGGAACACCAGCGGACACTGACGCTCCCTGAGAACCAGCTGTCATGGCCGAATGCGCTGTGGAAACCATGGTTACAGCCATGCTGCGGCGTTTTCCCCTTCTGCTCCTGCTCGGACACTTGAAGGACGTCATGACAGCATGCACATGTTTGGACGGAGAAAACTTTCTTAGTTCCGTTTGAGACAAACTGACGCGTGTAAACTTTAATAAACGCTGCACAAGACTAATTTTTTACGTGCTCAGCCCAGTTCCTGTAATAAACACATCAACGTTATCCATGAGAGTGAGTGTGTGTTGAAAGTATGTGTGATCCATTGTGTGTGTGTGTGTGTGTGTGTCCCAAATATCACCCTCTCCCTCTTTTCTGCAGTTTTTTTTTTTTTTTACAAAATTTTCTCTCAATTCATTCATTTTTATTTCCTATTCCAGAGATGGTGTTGATCAGTTTTCTGTGTAATGCGTTCGTTCTAACACGTTATCGTTTCTATAGTAACGGCTCATTCACAGAACAGTGTCAGCGCTTCTGAGACCGAGCCTGAAGAAGAACCTCAGATTCTGTGCTGATGTTTTTAGTTGAAGAAGTGAAAAGAGTGAGAGCTAAAATGATCCTGAAAAAGGATTTAAAGGATCTTGTTGTTTCATGTTAGAAGAAAAGGCTATCGTGCCACAGAAACAGGCCGACGAACAAAAAGAGAAAATAAACACTGGATGTGATACTCAGTATATTTGAAACTAGCTGTTTATATAATTATCTGATTATTTATCGAGCGCCAGCTCCGTGTTTTTCATGTTCAGGTGCTATTTTTGTGACTATAAGTGCTTGGTAAAAGTTTGTTATTAGCACATTTTGTAGCCCTATACACACCTCAGGCAGGAAAATATACTAGAACCAATCAATTACAGCGTGTTGCAGTTAATAATGATTAGTAATTGTAAAATTCTTCGTGTAACTGAGATCTCTGAGGCCACAGGGAGGCGCCGTTTCACTTACGCCAGTGGCGTCAGTAACGGTGGTAAAATACTGTAAAGGCCTGATGACAAAACGGAGCATGATATCAAATCTATACAATATAAACGCACGAGTGTAATATAATATAATATAATATAATATAATATAATTAATACATAAAGACAAATCATTACGAGAAGAAAATATAGTCTAAAAAATGTTTTAAAAATGCACATGAATTAAATAATCATTCTTAAAATAACAAATATTTGCACAAATAGAAATATATAATTTATAATATATATACGAAATTAAAATTACAAATAATTTATCTAGCACAAGACATTGCTATTATTGCAATTATTATTATTATTATTATTATTATTATTAAGTGTGACAAGCAGACAGACTAACTACATTAAACCTTTAAAATAATTCAGTTGTTTATTATTGTTGTAATGGTTGTAGTCCAAAGTTTTTTTTTAATATATATTATTTTCATTTCATTTTAAATATGGCTTAGTTTTAGTTTTTATTGTGGTTTTACTAGTTCATTTTGCTTTTCTTAGCTTTTGTATCATTTTACTTCATTTTATAATGTTATTTATTATATCCCACTCACATTCTGACAGCTAGAACTCACATCCAGCGTCAGAATGCTGTCCTGATTATTAGAGTCTTTATGTCTGTCTGTCTGAGTGTCTATACGTCTATATCTATCTATCTATCTATCTATCTATCTATAGTCTCTTGTGTGTGTGTGTCGTAATATAATGTCACAGTGAGCAAGAATTTCACTACAAGATTTATATGTTTTATTTGTATGTGACTCTAAAACCTGAAACTTAGGGCTCAGTAGGGCGGATTCTAAGCACTCTCAATATTAAGTTACCTGAAAGAGATAAAATATGTAGATGGATTAAATAGCGTCCAGGAGAAATAGAAAGTGGGTGAAAACTGGCAGTGACTAAAATAAAGGGGGGAAAAAAGATGACTTGGAATGCTAAACAAAGCTATCAAATGGACTCCCACTGACTTTATAAGGTGTGATGTTCATGAAGTGAGGATCCAGAGGATTTACAGCGTAAAATCCTGCCTTTCTCTCGTCCATACTGTCTTTGTAGAGAAAATTGCTGCCACACAATGAACTTGACACCAAAAAAAAAAAAGGAGTGAAAATAAAATAGACGTCCTAATCTCATAACGTGATTTATGACGCCCGTAAGATAACGTCGTCTCTCTCCTCTTAGCCCGTCTCGCTGACAGGAGAAACGCGAGATTAAGGTAAGATTAAGGTAAGTATTTCCTTAAGCTACTGCTTACAGAAAGAGAGTATAAATGTGTAAATCTAAGCCAGGTGAGCTACGAAGCTATTACGAGACTTGTGTAGATGAAGAGCTCTTACTCGAGAGAACTAGCTGAGAGAAGAACAGGACTCTGCATGTATAAATTTGTGCTATCATATCCTAACCATTAGCTATTTAGTAAATATTAGCCTATTGGACTATACCTAACTATACCATCTTTTTTATTTTTATTGCACAATTTACGCAAATCTCGTATTACGTGTGCGTCAGACATCACCTTCTGGTGATCTTTGGTTAATTTCATAATTACCCATAATTTCCAACAGTGGCTATATGATGTTGAGATCCGTCTTTTCACACTGAGGACAGCTGAGGGATTCGAACACAACTATTACAAAAGGTGCAAACATTCACTGATGCTCAATAAGGCAACACTAAGGCAACATTAAGAGCCAGGGGGGTGTAAACTTTTGAACAGGAAGACTTTTTATTTAGCACTGCCCTTCAGGAACTACATAAGATATTTACGTTTCCCAGAAGACAAAATAATATCAATTTACACCTATCATCCTGTTCAAAAGTTTACACCCCCCCCCCCCCCCCCCCCCCAAGCTCTTAATGTAGTGTGTTTCCTTCTTGAGCATCAGTGAATGTTTGCACCTTTTGTAATAGCTGTGTTCGAGTCCCTCAGTCGTCCTCAGTGTGAAAAGACGGAAGATGGTGGAATCGCTGCAATTGCTGCAGGAAACGCTGGCTAAGCGAGAAGAAAATGTCTCCAGACGACGCTAGGTGAGTGACAACTTACCCAGTATGTTGTTCTTGACGATCACTCAGGAATCGGATGCAACGGAGAAAAAAACTTACTTTATTTACAGCTGTAGAAAATCGCTTTTCTGAAGTAAAACAAAACCCGCACTTCTCCACTGCAGCGCTACTCCATCCAAGCTAACTTACACAGCTAGCTAATGTTATCTAGAGGGGAAAATGGCATCCTGAATTATTACAACTCCACACAAATTCATCCTGACCTTGATCTACTCAGCCTACTTTTCAGGATGTTTCATAAAATGGCTGCCGTTCTGGTACATACACTAACCTGAGATGAGTTCTAGCATTTGGAACAAGTTCCATCTCCATATTGTGCTTCCTTTAGTTTTTTTTTTTTTCTGGAGGCTACGAGGCTAACCTCACTAACAAGCAATGGATAATTATTACAGCTAATCAGAATTATGCTAGCTGAAATGATCACATACTTGCCTGAAACTAATTAAAGGCTCAAAACTGAACGACTCCATGTGGTTTGAAGTGAGTATGTGATGATTTCTGCATGTGTATAGCGTAACGCTAATCAGGTCGCCATAAGCTTCTATCACTTGTTAACTGTGTTAGCGTTGAAGCTCCAGTGCAACTACAGAAGGAATTTGGAATATAGCTCGACTTGGAAAAGAGAAACCATGTGTCAGATAGATGTTTACTCTAAAACCTTTTCTTTGAGAGATGTGATTTTTTTTTTCAACAATAGCAGGACTGTTACTTGTCAGCTTTGCTAGCCACAATTAGCTCTGAGGTGAGTTTGAGGCAATTTTTTTTGTGAAATAGCTTAAACTATTTATGAACGTCTGCAAGAAATTATTTGTGACTGCCTGGTGTGTGTATATAGATGCACTCATTGGAAAGAGATGACGGGTTCATCATGGCTAATGTTAGCGCTGATTAGCAAGACACACCCCAGCTGTTTTTCTTTAAATTGAATGAGAATTAGCTTAGCTGAATGGAGCCAGGGCCCCTACTCTGGACATCATAACGACCCAAAACTCCTTTATCCTATTTATACACAAAGCATGGAGCGCCCAAAACCACAGAGGATTAGTGATTTATATCAAATAATGTGAAGTTTTTCTCAAAATCGTTGGGTAAAAATGATTTTCCCACGTAAAAGATGCGGTGACGCAGCGCCCTCGCTGTCCTTCAAGGTAAACGGAGAATGTTTTAAGTTCATTAATGTGAAATAAAATATATCAGTGTGTGTTTAATGCTGTTTTCTCTCCTGCGCTGGTCAGCAGAGTCAAGCCCATCGTGACAGAAATTGGAGTGAGCATATACAAAGGGTTTTACGGTAACCACCAGGTGCTTGTGGGGAAAAAAAGATGCATACTTTCATATTAATTCCTGCATGTAGCATCTTTTTTTCCCTAAAATAGGCAGAAAGAACGTGTGCATGTAAACCTTTCCAGCGTCTACATCTTAACCTAAACAGACAAGTCACAGCTTTTTCCCCTCAAGCACCAGGTACCGTAAAACCCTGTAAATGATTGCGAAGTGGGCGGAGCTTAAGGCCTTCTTCAAAGTTGTTACGTTTAAGATAATATGGTGGACGTGAGTGGAGAAAACCGATGTTTTTTTTAACTACAGTTTAGGAGAAGATGTGTTTGTATATACAATTTATCCAAAAATCTAAAAGAAATGACCAAAATCATCATTTCTACCTGCAGTGGCTCGCCTGAATTACTGCAAAAGTACTGCGAGTGATAAGTTTGTGTAATAAACTAACGCGTAAATGCTAACTTTGGTAGCTGCAACTGATTTCTGTCAGCACTAATTAGCAAAGCACTACTTCACAGATTAGCTAGCAGGCTAATAATACTAGCCTACAGTATTTCTTCGTTCACTTTATAGATAAATAGCTACTAAATATGACGTTTTGTCTTGCGCAGTTTTTAATGACCATGTTAGATCAATCATATAAACCAATCACTGATTGATCTATATTGATAAAATTATAAATTATACACAGATTAAAAATATATACATACAGGTTCAAAATCACTAATGGAGGAAAGCGATGGCTATAATAATAATAATAATAATAATAATAATATTCCTTTGCTTAAAAAAAAGGGGCAAAAGCTTTTCATCTCCAGAAAAGTGACCTCTCTGCCTTAACAGCCTCGTCTACCTGTGGAAACCATTAAAATACGGTATGTATGCCTGTGTCGAATGAGAAGAATCTGTTTTTCGAACCCTTGATTGACGGTTTAATGATTAACATCTGAGCGAAACCAGATTTTGTACGTATACAACAGGCTGAAACTTGAAAAGTCTCAGCACTTCGCTTGTAATGTTAAACACACAACTTTACTTTAGATAAGGATACTCAAGAAAGCCCTATTCATGCAATTCTTATGGTTTGGTTCAATATTTGTTGACTTTCGCAAGATCTAGTTAGCTACTCTACTCTTCCGTTTGTCACACATGAATGTAATTCCCTGTTGCACTGCATTTCGCTTTAATCAGTGTGTTGAAGTTGTGTTTCACTGAAATGCAATCACTGTCCAATTGCTGAAGGGCTATAGCTGTCGTGGACTAATTATTTATAGTAATTCCTAAATACTAATTCATTTATTATTTAAATGTAATGACAAATTAAAGCTTCCTAACAAACCAAAAAAAAAAGCCTTTTGGGAGAAATAAATATTGTAAAAAAAAAAAAAATATATATATATATATATATATATATATATATATATATATATATACATATATAATTTTCTATATCTATATCTATATATATATATCTATATATATATAGATATATATATATATATATATATATATATATATATATATATTTTAAAGAAAATATTCAGTGTTATTATTTATTGTCTTAATATGTATCTCAAAATAATGAAAATTGATCTTAAAATTACTAATATTACAGTGATAAAGTTAATTTTATTTTAGATATTTGACACAACAAGGTCCTGCCTTACACACTGTATTAACTTTATTATATATATATATATATATATATATATATATAACTCATATAACTTCATGAACTTTATATAACTTTCTGAATAACATTTCGCATAGCATAAGCTGTATGTATAGTCCTCAGTGTACTGAGAAACTGAACCACAGAGAATCACACTGTGAACTGACACGTATGCTGTATCTGGACACAAGGTCAGGACGCTCATTAAACACTTAATTGCAGGCTTATTTTGGCCACCAAAAAGCAGATGCCATCGTCTCCTATCTGGGGGTAAATTCATCAACTGGAACTTTCAGTAGCCAAATATGACCTGAACCCTGGGGCACCGTCTACGTTTTATGAGAGTTTAAGGTTTAAAGATTCTGGTTCACTGAGCATCTGCTGCTCTGTATGTTAAACCGCTCAGTGTGACCTGGGCCACTTCACTGCGATTTACGTTCTGATGGACAAGTTGATGTGCAGATCCAGGTTTAATGTGGGGAATTGCCACTGAATAATCAAAAATTATTGGGGCTCCCAAAGTGGCCCAAATCCCCATGATGCCACAGCCGTCAGTGGCCAGGAGTCCAATGCTCTCAGGAATGGAGTGATGGCATACACTCTCTCTCCTTTCCTCTTTCCTAAATATGTTAAATGTTAGACAAAGCCAACGATTGCACTAAAACCTGAAATAGCATGACACAGCAAAACTGCTCTCATCGCTCTTTATAAATATGATACTTGTAAACACGTCTCAAACTCTGTGCCTGAAGTACGACCCCAAATACCGGTCAATATTTCCTTAAAAACTCGACTGAAAGACTGTGGAGAACATTTCCACAAGGCTCTTTGATGTTTTAGCTGCACACCAGGAAACACCAACTGATTAGCGGTAGCATGTGTTAGCTAATGCCATCCATATGGTGCCTCGGCGCTAAAAGAACATTAAAATAAAATGTCGGGAACATTTTCAGGGTATTCTTGTCCATACTGCATAAAGTGTGTTATTTCAAGATATTATGTAGTTATTTTGAAGTATTGCCTTGAAATACAGAATTATGATCTCATTATTTTCTCATTGTTTCAAGATATTATGTCCTTATTTTGAGTAATTCTTTCATTATTGTGTCATGTTTTCTTATTACTTTGATTTGACTTTAATAACTCAATCTTACAAGATATCTCATTATTTTAATTTAATATCTTAAAACAAGTTATCTCATTATTTTGACTTATTATCTTGTTATTTTGACTTAATTATTCATTATTCATTATTATTTTAAGATACTGTATTTTGTCATTGTTTCAAGTTATCTCATTATTTTGATATATTGATATCTTCAAATAATGAGTTATTATCTTGTAATTTTGCCATATTATCTTGTTATATAGATTCAACATTTTGTTATTTCAAGATATTGTGTTCTTATTTAATGAGATATTATCTCATTATTTCATGATATTATCTCGTTATATTATATACTTGATATCTTGAAATAACAAAGTTAAAGTTATTATCTCACTGTTTCAGCAACTGATTTCATTATTTTGACTTTACTCAGTATTTCAAGATGTCATTGGTTATCTTGTCATTTCGTCATATTATCTTGGTATTTGAACTTTAGCATATTAAATCTCATTTTTTGACTTAACTCATTTTTCAATATATCATCTTGTCATTTTATTAAGATCTTGAAACAACATGTTACTAACTAGTTATTTCAACACAAGAAATTATTATTTTAAGATATGTTGTTAATTTAAGTCATTATCTCATTATTTTGTCCATATATTATCTTTATTTCAACTTAATAATTCATTAGTTCAAGATATGATGTCCTTATTTCAAATAATTACCTCTTTCATTCACCATATATTTATTTCAACTTAAGATATCTCGTTTTTTTCAACGTACTATCTTGAAATAAAATTATGTAGTTATTTCAAGTTATCTCATTTTTATCTCGTTATTCCAGTGTATCACCTCTTTATTTTGAATTAATAACTCATTATTTCAATATAGTATGTCATTATTTTAGGCCACTATCTCATCATTTCAACTTAATGTCTCTGTTTGTTTTCGCACTGCACTTGTGTAACCTTCGTGAAGATGCAGGACGCAAGTGCGCAAAATCAGCGGAAACAGGGAAGGCTTAGAAACACACAATAACGACAAATCTTCTCAACAAGACAAAGACAAAGACAAAGGACACTATAATTAGACAAACTAATCAATATCTAAACAGAGAACAAGTGAGTAGACCAATGACAGGACAGGGGCGGAGACAAGACTCAAATTAAAATGAAGTTACATGTCAAATCGTGGCAACGTAATTAAACAAACCAAGAAACAAAAAAATAGCTGAAGGGCGTGTAGGACTGAAAACGCACACGTTTAACTCTTTCATTCACTGGTCATAAATACAGCGATGGAAAAAAGCGAACAAAATACATTTTTGACGATGTTTCTTTCTTTGTTTTGAATTTGCTAAGGCCAGGATTTGCCGTTAAAAACATATTATCTGAAATTATAAGTTTGTAAAAACCATAACCCTAAAGCCAAAGGTGAATTATTCAGGACTCATAAGAAAAAGTGGACACTTTCAGAGTGGTTGAACTCAACATCTGGCCAATCACAGTCATCTGTCACGCTCACGTCCATGAAGAGAAGTGAAGAGTCACAACGGAAGATATGAACCGTAATGAGGTAAGAACTTCTACAGTTTTTATGATTGAATGAAATAGCTAAGTTCCTGTTAAGCAGTTACCATGGACAAAGCTAACATCTTATGAAATATGCTAGCATTCTGAATATAATATCACACAGGCTCATAGGCTTGTCATAATGCAATATCATCGAAAGCTTGACGAACGTATGCTCATCTGTTTGTTCGTTGTGTTCAGTGGGGTCGGGGAATAGTTCACTCCTGTGTTAGCTAGCTAAACGTATTTGTTCCTGCATATTATCTTATTTCGACTTAATAACTCCTCAAGGTATTATCTCATTATTGTGACTTAATATCTTGAAATAATGAATTATTATCTCATCATTTCTCTGTATTATCTCATGAATAGCTCACTATTTCAAAATATTATGACATTATTTCGAGTGATTATCTCATTATTGCGACTTAATTTTTTAACATCCCATAATCTAAGACTAATGTATTGAATATTAGCCTCTTCATTTTTATTCCATAAGTTGTTTCCCAGATCGTAAGTAAGCCAGACGTTGCTTAGGTTGACACGGATATTTGCACTAAACTTGGCAGAATTCTGCAACATTCATAGCATATGGTGAGAATTTTGACCATTCGAATTTGACATATATCTTATGAAGTACGCTAGCATTCTGAATTTAATATCATAATAGTTATCAATATCATTACTGATATAATATCAATAGCTAAAAAAGCTGGACCAATGTATGTTCTCCTGTTTGTTCATTGTGTTCAGTGGGGCCAAGGAAGAGTTCACAACACTGAAAATACTTATTAAAGAAATGGAGGCATTGACAATATTTTAAAGTGTCCATGCTAACAATATTGGGCTTCTTGATTTTCACAACATATCACATGATTAGCACACTTGTACGCACTAATAATGCTAACGATGTAGATACCTTACTGTCAAACACACAGCATTAGCAAGACTGCTGTTTGTCGTAATATTATACGTGCTGTTTGTCATCTAGACTTAAGTGCGTCAAAACCAGACGTTTCGAGTTTTGCTAATGGCCTTACACACCTGCTTCAAAGTCGTGAGGCTGTTATTTTTTGCCTTTTGGTGTTATGGATTCTCATAAATCAATCTGAGGTTTGTTCTTCCAGCCACAAAAAAAGAAGTCTACTCAGTCATTAGTATTTACAGGCCACTGTAGGACGCTCTTCTGAATTTCTACAGGAATTTGTGGACTCTTGAGCCGTCACATCATCATCAAAACAGAGAAGAGCGCCTACACATTTTGTACAGTTGACAACACGCAAAGATTTAAACTGTTTAATTGACTGAATAACAAGAAATTTGGTCAACAGAACAGAAACGTGAGAATGATTCAGGGATTAATTCTTCCCCTGGGGTTAAGAGAGATCTGTGGAGCGAAGAGACGAAGATGTGGCTCGTTTAAATGACAAATGAATTTTTTTCTGTTTTCACTTTTGAGGGGACTTTAAAATACTTCTGACCATTTTTGCACATGAGTAATAACCAGAAATACTTGAAATACTTGCATTGTTTATTTAAAATGTAGATGTAAAGTGCAGCCATGAGCTTCTCACAAAAAAAAAAAAAATTCAATAGCTTTAAAATGAAATTGATCAGTCTTTAAAAGACAAATAAATTAAAAAAGACATAGTAAGTGTTCCTATAGCATGACATAACAGCAAAAAAAAAAAAAAAAGATTCGCAATGCCTATTTTAAACTCCATTTGCAAAAAGATACACCATTACGTGTTTAAATAAGACTCAATAGAACACATTTTGCTATAAAATGCAGTGTTCGGAAACAAATAAATCAATATTCACCACACAACAGACATTACTTATTCAAAAATACAATGTTTGAATTTACTTTAAAGCCTGGTCCTTTAGAATAAACTACTGTATATTGTAGATATAGGTGAATGGAAATATCTTTGTAAGCTCCCTGATAATGCATTTGTCTGTAACATAAAAAAGGGGTTTATTAAACTTTTTACTGTAAATAAAAACCTCAGTACGGATTTTACGGAAACTATTAAAAACAACTGGCACATTATTTAAATGTGTACAATAATATTTTGAAACCAGAGAGGTTTTCTTTATTTCTGTACTTTCCTCCCATGGAAACTACTTTTATTAAAATTGTCATTAAACTCCAGTTAACATTATTTACAGACATAATAATAGTAATTTGATAATTGTGGTTTCCACCATTACAACAAAACGAGAAACCTGCAGACCTCATCGCTTTGCTTCACAGATACCTGGGAGTCCCTGGAGCCCACTTTGAGAAGTATAGATCTAAACCAAACACCATGAATTTCCTCCCAGCATCATGAAAGCAGATGAACAGTTTCTGTATCATATCTGCTGATATTTTTAGTTTGTGATGATAATCATCTTGATTTCAGTTAATTAGCTTTAATACTGTATTTACAAGAGAGTATTTACCAGCATATCCTGTATCTACAAAATAACTCACTCGCTATTATCAGTATTCTCTGCACTGCAGTTCTTTAAGGCGTGTAGGTATTTATATAATATTTTGTATCAAAACACATATACGTAGGTTGCTTTACTATCACTGCCAACCACGTTTTTGGCGGTGCACTTATAGACACCACTGTCTCTGCTCGATGGGTTCCGGATGACCAGAGAGCCTTGTGGATGGATGTACCTGTTGCCATAAAGTCGTGGATGAGGGCCTGACTTGAGCTGGGTTTTATCAGGCATTTCCCAAAGTACCTCCGGCTTTGGGATACCAATTGCCACACAGTCAAGCTTGATTGCAAGTCCTGGTCTTCCATAAGTGACCGCTGCGGGTCCAGTGGTGATGCGCGGTGGATAAGCAATCACAATCACTGCGACTGACATGGACGAGGACCCGTGTTCGTTGGCAGAATTACAAAGGTAAGTTCCCCTATCGTAGACGGAGGCCTTTTGGACTGTTAAGGTACCGTTGTCAAAAATGAAGTATCGTCCCAATCTCTGTGGCCTGGTGAGGATTTCTCCACTTGGTAGAGTCCAGGTAAGCTTGGGTATTGGGTTACCACTTGACAGACAGTTCAACTGAAGGTTTTCACCATTGATAATGCTGACCAATGAGCTGTACTTGCTACTGATGACAGGCTTCTGGCTGGACTCTAGAGTCACTGTCCGTTCCACAGAGCCTGCACTGTTACGGCCCACGCATTGGTAAATCCCTGCGTCTGAAACAGAAGGTTCTCTAATGATCAAAGCTCCATCAGGGAGATGGTTGAAATGGAAAATGCTAGTTCCACTCAATAGGGTTGTTCCGTTGGGAAGGAACCAGGTGATCTCAGGATGGGGGCTTCCCTC
The DNA here is from genome assembly GCF_027358585.1 of Pangasianodon hypophthalmus. Classification (NCBI taxonomy): domain Eukaryota; kingdom Metazoa; phylum Chordata; class Actinopteri; order Siluriformes; family Pangasiidae; genus Pangasianodon; species Pangasianodon hypophthalmus. Next base: position 931,742 of record NC_069714.1, on the reverse strand, counting down.
CATGGAGCAGTTAAGGATCACAGAGACTCCACTGGTGAATTGGACAGTCTCTGTGGCCAAGCTTTTCAGCTTTGGTTTTTCAACACGCTCTGTAACGTGAAGCTGTACCTGCAGTCTGGCCTCGCCTGCCTCATTGCGAGCTATGCAGAGCAGTTGGACAGAATCACTCTTGCGTGAGTTGCGAATATCAAGAGTACCATTGCGATGAACCATGATCCTGCTGCCATAGTAAGGAGCAGGAAGCACAACATTCTCAGGCATTATCCACATGACTTGGGGATATGGTGTTCCTTCAGCTTTGCAGTGCAGGAGAACCCGCTGGTCCTTCTCAGCGGTCTCCTCTGCTCTGGTTAGGGGACTTTTTAGTCCATTAATGATGGGCGCTGAAGTCAGAACTTCTACACTAACCACCTTCTTGTCTGAACCTGCTGTATTTTTGGCTAAGCAAGTGTAGTTTCCGCTGTCCAACCGTTGTACCTTATGGATTTGCAAAATCCCATCAGTGGTAAGCTGGTACTTATCAGATGCTGGCAGGTCTATGATGTGGTTGTTTGGGGAAAGCCATGCTATTGTTGGTAAAGGCTGCCCCTTTGCCCTGCAAGTAAGCGATGCTGTTTCCCCATGTGAGACTCTGATCACCTCAAAAGTGTTGTTGTGTATAGCTGGTGCAGCTGCCACTACTCTGATATGAATTTTCATTTCATCTTTGCCAATCTGATTCTCAGCATAGCATGTGTAGTCTCCCTCCTCTTTCATACCCACGTCATTGAAATAGAGGGTACCATTGTCAAATACAACATACCTCCTTGTGCGCACTCCGCTGTCATCTGACTGCATGACGCTATTAATCATGGTGCCATCTGGAAGACTCCATTTGATCTCAGGGTTCGGGAGGCCCGATGCAATGCAGTCCACCTTCAAATCACTTCCATAAAGAACTTTGTGGTTATTTAACTGTTTCTGTTCAATTTTGGCTGCTTTCATCATGACATTCGCTTTCAGGAGAGCAAAATCATCTCCAATTTTATTTCTGGCCAAACAGAGGTAGTCTCCATGGTCCTTGTCTGTTACTGATTTAATGGTGAGAGTGCCATTGCTGAAGACTTTCATTCTGTGATCGAAGCTAGAAAGAAGTAAAGAAGGAAATGTCAGATTAATTTAAAGCTAAATAATGATTAGTGAATAATAGCATGGTATGAACAAAAGTGTGAATGTAATGGCATTTTCAAGGTAAAAATAATGAACAGTAAGAAAAGGAATGACACGATTTCCATGGAGTCTAGGGAAACATATGCAGCAACAATAACGCTCTATAATAACAAATACCATGTTACTGTTCCATGAGTAGTATTTATAATTACTAGCACTTCCTCGAGCTTTCACATTTCAATTTGCAAGTCTCTCTGTTCCTAAAATAACTATCTTGAGTAATTGTACTTCCTTACTCTACTTAAGTGCCATCTTGGAAGATTTGTACTTGAATTCGAATATTACTGGAATTGTATAAATGAACTCTTATTCAAGTATGTTTACAAGAAAGAAAACATACTTTTTGCTCTGTAAATTTTCATTTTGACCTTCAAAATTTTTCTAAATTTCTCCTGCCCTCTATGCCATTCACAAGTATTTTTAAAGACAACTAAATTTACATTGATGTCAAATGAAACTTTGCACAACTGTCCTAATTGGTCTTTGAGAAAAGGCCAGCACCTTCCATTAATCAGCACAACACACACCACCTGTCAAGCTGGAGTCAAGCTTTAACAATCAGCAAGATGAGCTTCCATTCCCTTACTTTGGTAAGATGGGAAAGACCATCAAAATTTGCCAAACACATTGAGGTGAGTTAGCTTTAAATTCATAAATTTGCTAGCTAGTTTTGTTTTGTTGTTAATGCCTCCTTTGCATTCATTCCAACAGAGTTCTTAAAGTGGTCAATTAATAAATATATTTCTGAATTGTAAATTGATGATCAGTTAAAAATATTTACTTTTACTTATGAACACTTATGAGTATCTTTACATATAATTTCACTCAATAGCTTAAATTGAATTTCACTTAGGTTTTTGACTCCATAGTTTTAATTAAGATTTTGACACCCATATTTTTACTTAAACATGGTTTCTCTGTACTTTTTCCACCCCTGCATTATGTCTGGTCTGCTGGCGACTGCCGGCTCCTTTAACAGCTTCATGCTTGAATTAGATTCCAGCTGTTTGTGTTACTTAACAGCTCTGGCTTTGGATTGGGTAACTGTCAAATAAATAAATGGAAAGATAACCACTTTATATGCCAAATTGACACATGGCAGCTTTTATTTGCTGATCTAATTGCTTAAGGCTTTGATGTAAGGGTATTATCTCAATAAGTGATGTACATCATATCATATAATATCAAAATATCCTGATATTAATTTGCCACTGACCCAAATCCCTCGCTTCTTGCTTCCCTGCTAAATGCGTGAATGGTACACTCATCTGCTGACAGAACGAAAAAAGACTTCACAGCACTAATGTTGCTTTTTATTCAAAAACTATTTTCCATTTGGAAATCAAAGGACAACCATAATCTACCACAGATTTATCCTGAGTTTATCTTTAAGACCTGTCACCTCGAGTTCACTATATAATGTTCCAAACATGACAGCACATGAATGGGAGAGAAGTCTGGAGAAAATCAACCTGAAGAATATCAACCATGTTGCAGGAGGAATAAAAAGGTAGGAAGGTATCCTGTAATTCATTTATCAGACTAAGAATGACATTATCTTTGCCTCGTTCAATCTATGATTGAAGATCAGCGAAACCTAACCCGAAAGCTCAGTAACAAGAATGTAAGGAAACATCTGATATCATTAAAATGATAGAATTTTCAATTTGCGCAGTTTTAGGTCAAGAAGATTGATGAGTTTCGTTGTCTGATTGAGACACATTAAATCTTCGGTCTGTTGTCTTCTCTGAAACTTGGATGAACTCGTGCACTCTGGGCAAATCTTCCCATAACTCCAGGAATTATGAGCTTGGACTAGACTACTTAGTCAGCTGTCTAGAGCAAAGATGGAGGCGTTTGCTTTGTAATCGGCAACAGATGGTGCACTGAGGTCCAAAGTCTGCTCATCACATCTGGAAGTTGTAAGGACGGCCCTTTTATCTGCAAGTGAATTCTTCTTCTACTACTACAACTCCTGTATATATTCACATTCTTATCAGATGAACTTCCTTAAAACTTTGGACTACAATGTAGACGACACTACATTGATCTACGGTAAGTATTACCAACACTATATTAAACAGCAATCTCTGCGCACAAGAAAAATTTACCAAAAAACAGAATGTTACAAAATGATTAGTTCTGATGAGAGACTGTAGTAGCCTATATATAAAATCTACAGCTTAACTAGATAAACACAAATTAAATAACAAACACTGATCCAGTGTGAAAATTGATTATCTGATCAGCCTCATTCAGATTAGCAAAGAGAGCTAACTGTACTATCTATGTACCCTCACCACAGGCAACAGCAATCTCTGCTATTTCCTTCCAAGCTTGATTTTTCTTCGTAATGTCTCTACAGGTTTAATGAGAGGTTGTATATGACACCACGATGAAACCACGCTTATAAGTTGAATCAAACACTAAATAGGAACTAATTGCAGGTGGGAACTAAAGTTGTGAGCGTGGAACTGAAGAATCGTTGGACCACACACGCCATAGGATCGGTATAGATACGAGCCAATCGGATTTGTCGATTTATTGCATCATACCTAATTTGCACAGACTTGCGAAAGTCTCAGTTGAAATGTCATGCTGCCGCTTTGTTGCTTACCGCTAGCACTGAAAATACAGCTCCATATTGCACACACATAGAAGATTAATGAATGCCTGTCACTTTGTCGCTTGTTAGCGTCAATTTAGGGTTACATGCTTATCACTTGTCATATTAACGTACCTGAAATTCTCATCAATGAGTTTTTTCGCTGGAGTTTTCCAGATGATTTTCGGTTCAGGGCTTCCTGAAGCACTGCAGTCTAACCTTAGATTGCCACCATAACTGATATCAGTTCTTAGGGGCGATGTGAAGGTAATTTTGGCTGTAGAGGAAGTCCTCTTCACCAACACACTCACACTTCTCTTGGCCATGCCCACGACATTCACAGCAACACACTCGTAAGTACCGGAGTCTTTTTCTGTTGGGTTGCGAATGTAGAGAGTCCCATTGGGAAAGACGAACAGATTTCCATTGATGGACTGGGAAGGGCGGATATGCATGCCACTGAAGGTGATCCACCGAATCACTGGATATGGGGCTCCTTTAGCGCTGCAGTGGATGTACATGGTCTGACCCTCAGAAATGGTGTGGTTTTCCTGTCTCTGTTGCTGGATTATGGGTGGAAGTGCAGTAACGTGGAGCCGAATCGACATTGTTGCAGCTCCAGCCACATTACTGGCGATGCACTTATAGATTCCACTGTCTGGGTAACTAGTCTGCTTCATATGAAGTGTCCCATTGCTAAAAATCATTAATCTCTGCTCCCTAGTGCTGACTGATTGCACCACCGTCTGGTTTGGAAGCACCCAGCTTATCTGAGGATGGGGAAGACCTTGTGTTTGACAATCAAGGTTGACGTGGTCTCCCAAGTACACGGTCATCTTATGCTGCCATGGAAGCAGGATTTTTGGCATTTGGGCCAGAACCATCAAGGTAACCATCATCCTATCAATACCATATTGAGTCTGAGCAGTGCAAACATACTGGCCACGATCCTGGAGCTGAACATTGCGGATTACCAAGGTTCCACTGGGCTGGACCTCAAATCGCTGGATTCTGGTATTTGCTGACATAACAGCCCCTGAAAAACAGAAATAGAAAGAAAGAAAAACTTATGTCCATCAATATGGAAGTAATCTGTTGAAGTAATCATAGGTTCTTTGAAACACACTGCATGTGTAACAGTAAATAACTGATTCTGTCTGTGTCACAGAAGGTGCACACATGTTCTTTGGACATGTCATGGGCCAGTAGAGAATATTGATGGCTTTTGCATTTTACATAGAGGCAAGACTCCATGGCTTGTGTCCAACTGTGGCTCAGCATGCAAAATACTGTTATTAAAAAAAAATCAGGTTTACATTTAGAAGACAGATAAACAGACTCAACTCGGTTATTTAGATATTAATCCATGTCTTTGTTTATATTTATTGTTTAAGATGAAGAAATTATGTTTAATATTTGTTTATTCATACCTGTAGAGATTTTGGTCCAGGTAAGAAAAGGTTTAGGTTCCCCCACAGAATTGCACGGAAACTGCACATCTGTTTCAGCATTCACAGTGACTGTGGTATGATTAGCAGTGGTGATTCTGGGCCTTGCTCTCAGTACAGGAACATATGGTGGCTGAGGAAGAGGGACATTCTCGCCAAGGTGCCGGTTTGTAGAGACTACACCTGTCTGAATTGTGCTAAGAGGCTTTGCAGTTGGTGTTGGGCTTGTAGTTGTTGTCCGAGTAGTGGTTGTAAAAGATTTAGGTGACACGCTTGATCTGATTGTACCAACTGAGCCTGCTATGTCTTCCACAGGTGAATTGGTATTAAGGATTCTTCCATGATTCAGATCAGGAATGTGGTTAGTTGGAGTGTTTCTTGAGTAAAATGGAATTCTGTTATCTGCTATCAGGATGCTGGGTTTTAAAGAGATTGTTTCTCCAAAATTGGTGGTTATATTTGGAGTGTTAAAACCAGACTCTGTGGATGTTATTGAGGGTGTTATGGTTGTTGTTGTTGTTGTGAGAGGTTTTGTTGATATGTGAATCTTAGCTTTAGTGGTTGGTGGTGGTGTTGTAGATGTCGTTGTTGAAATGACACCAGAGGGTTTGCTTATGTTAGACAACGGCAACTCTCCATCTCCCACCTCTGGGCCTGGAGTCGTAATGGGAAAAACAGAATCATATTCATCTGGAACAGTATGAAGTGTTGTGGTTAGAAACCCAGGTTGACTTTGTTTCACTGAAGAATCAGAAAATGATATATTTAGTAAATCTTCTGCCTTAGTTTCTTCTTTTGGAGATATAACTGGGGTTTGAAGTGGTTTGACTGGAGCAGCTGCAGATTTGACAGATTTATGTGTAGAGTTGAGTATTTGCAAGCTACTGAGAGTTTTCTCTGGGTGTGATTCAGATATGTGAAGACTGGTGTCTGTTGCTTCATCCTCAGTGACAGGCTTCTGAGATGGTTTTAGTGCTGAAATTCGGGTTGTAAGCCCGCCTTGAGTAGCTGCAAGTGTTTCATAATCTGCCTCTGGCTGAGATGTAGAAGCAATGTGGTAATTCATCTTGATCTCTGTAGTGAATGTCTGCACATTTTGCCAACTCTCTTCGGATATATCTTTATTTGCTCTCCTCTGAGATGTGGTCACAGTCACTGCTGGTGGTGTAATGCGTATTGCGTGGTGTAAACCATATTGTGGGACATTTAGAGTTGGTTCAGTCCTCTGGATTGTGGAAAATTCACTCGCCTCCAATTTGTAGGCAAATGGATTGATTTTGTCAGCTAACAGCGAGACATTCTTTTGATCAATACCATTACCATCATTGTCTGTTAAGGATTTCAGGTATTGGGAAGGAGTAATAGATGTAGCAGTGGAATAGGCTGATGTGCCTGCTGTTAGTGTGCCGGATGTGATTGTAGTGATTGATGGGTTGTGCGTTCCAGTGGCCTTGGATGCTGTAAATAACTGTGGTCTGCTAGTGATTAGGGGCAAAGATGGTCTTAGTCTTAATCGGTTTATTCGTCCCCTGCTTCCAAATCGCCTCCTGGATTTCCAAGGGGTCCTGGAATATGAACTAGATGGAGCTCTTTGCTTTATAACATTAGCTGAAATGACTTTGGTTGTCTGTGTTGAAGTACTAATCCTCCATTGTGCACTGTCATTTTCACTCTTTGTGTAGGACTCCTTAACATCAGCAGACTTCACTGAGATGCCAAGCTCATTCTTTAACTCTGAATTGGTAGCAGCTGGGTTATTTTCCAATTGGTTTCGTCGTCTTTCTTCTCTGTGTGAAGTGCTGGTAGTTAAGGCGTTTACATGGTTCCCCTCCAGGATATTTATCTCAGTGGTAATGTAATTAGGTGCAGCTGTGGTTTTTGCAGGTCTCGGTGTTACTTCATCTGACTTAATGCTTGATTCAGGAGGTGTTATTTGGTGCAACTGGTATTCAATATGTGAAGGAGCTGTGACTGGTTGTGTATTATGAGATTGAGACATGATAATGGCGTTTGGCTCTTCCTTCAGTGGGCTCACATCATCCGGGGAAGATCCTTCTATGTTATTGTGAGATTCTGGATCTACAGTCTGAACCCTTTCTATTGGAATGCTTGTGTTAGACCTAGGTGTTGTGGTATTTGGAACTGTTTTCTCACGAATTTTGGCCAAAAGGTCAGCCCATCTCTGTGGATCTATTTTGTTGTTGGATTTATTCATTCTTCTCCTGTTCCCAAGAGCATCTTTCCTTTGTTGTCCATTCAAACCTTTCTTAATTGGCTTCCTGTGGCCAGGAAAATTTCTCTGCAAATTCCTGACTGGATAGCCCTGTGACCTTGACTGTGGTCCCCTCCTTTGTTTCATAAAACCTCTGTTTGATGGCATTCTCTTCTGGCCTGTATCATCACCAGACGACTCCTCCATATCCTCTAAAATTGCTCTGACCTTTGTAGACACACCTGCCGCAGACAGGGGCCCCATATGATACCGTCGGAGAGGCTGTGTTCCTTGTCTTCTCATAACAGTGAGCTTTGCAGAAAGAGTGTCCTCACCATGTTGATTCAGAGCCACACATTTGTAATTTCCATTATCATTAGGTCTGCAGTGAGGAATGAATAGAGTTCCGTTGGAGAAGATAAAACCTCTAGATGAGTTTGCTTTGGCGTTCATAATACTGCCGTCTGGAAAGATCCAGTTCACTTCGGCATCTGGTGATGCGGTGGTATTGCAAGGCAGATAAACAGATTCTCCAACAAATTTCTCGTAAGCAATCTTGACCTCCTCACCTATGGAGGGTCTGGAGGATTCAACAACTGATAAACGAAAAGGAAGAAGATCTACATCTCCCAGAACCTCAGCGATGCAGTAATAAACACCGGAGTCTGAATGATCCACTGCTTTGATAAGAAGTTTGCCCATACTAGACACAGATATCCGGTTGTTTGGGCTACTGAAAGATGCCCTAACCTTAGAGCCATCAGGCAACATCCATTGAATGCTTGGACCTCCAGAACTCACCACATTGCAGTCCATCTCAATCATACTGCCCACAACTGAACTAAATGTCGTCTGGGTTGCATTGCTATGTTTGATCATAACCCAGGATCTCTTCTGCCGTCTTGGTTGCTCACTGTCTGTGGTGGAAGACATCTGAGTAGTAAAAATGAGCTTTACAGTCTTGGAAGTGGAATAGGGCCTGTTGAGCTGTATATTCACATACGATTGCATGAGCCAAGGTGGATGGGACAGAATATTAGCTTGGACTCCAGTGTAATAGTACGCATCTCTCTCAATGTCCTGTCTGTATCTGTAGCTCAGGTCAGGCCCTTTATTTAACATAATCTCCCTGCGCAGGTGCAGCGCAACCTCGCTGTAGTACGCAAGCAGTCTCCATAAGCTCGCATACTTCTCCCTGTCCATCGGGCATTCAAGGTCTAAAGAGAGAGTCATGTTAGCACTGATCTGCAAAGACTCAGCGTAGTTCCACGTGATTTCTGTGGACTCCCTCGGTTTTACAACTTGGCAGGTCAAGTCCACCGTGTTTTCATGTTCATCTGTCAGGTTCAGCATGATATTTCCGAAAGGTGGCTTGAAATCCTCCAGAGAAAGAAGCTCACTGAGGTATTCCTCATGTGACACGTCCTTCCCTGAAGAGTTGCTAATTACCGGTCCTGTGCATTGGAAATCCTTGTGTTCGGAGATTTCTTTTCCGCTCAGATGCTGTGGCGAGGCACACACTGGACATAGCTGATCTTGGGCATGTGCTTTGTCCTTCTTGCATTTCATCACGCCTAGAAATGAAGAAAAAAAAGGAAGACTTTACTGGATGCTGTTTGTAAACTATAACTGGATGTATATGTTCTCTATATATATTTATATATATAAGTATTTCGTGCCCAACCAAGAACTGTTCATATTTCAAAACTTAACCATGACATTTGATTCCATATGTTGAAACAGGAAGTCAGAGTGATTTCATTGGATGATCACAAGATTAGTACAGGATGAGTCAAAATCACTACATCACTAATACTTATCATCACTGCTGCTTTCAATTGGTACTAAATACCTTTTTCACTTTACCTGAATGGCGTGTCATCCAATCTTGGAGCCAGTTTAGCCTACAGTCGCAGGTCCAGGGGTTTCCGTACAGGAAAATGTTCTCTAGATGTGGCATATTTCTCAGCATTTCTTGTGGCAGGGACGTCAGATAATTGTCTGCTAGGTAGAGATGTTTGATTGTGGAGACCAGGAAGTGATTTAACAAGGAAAATGTGCTGAAGGTAGAAGGATGGAGTTTCTGCAGCTGGTTCCCTTCGAGATGGAGCAGACGAAGTGATGTCATGCCTCTGAAGGCATCCGGGTGGATGAATTCGATGTGGTTGTTGTCCAGGTACAGCCTTACGAGGTGCGTGAGCCCAGACAAAGTGTGACCTGTGATCACTTTGACTTTATTGTAGCTTATTTTCAGGACCTGAAAGAAATATTCATGTCAGTGTTTGGACAGTGATGCTGATTATAATAAGTAAAAATGATCCAAGCATTCAAATATTCTCCGATTCAGAGATGAATTGTTTCCATGTTCCAGTGGTTTGCTCTCTCATGATGATTAGTCATTGATTGTTTCCTTCTCTGTGATTCATGAAACTGAACTGAACATGAAACTGAAGTCAGGGTCAGATATCAGGCAAGTAATAAAAAAAATATTAATCTGTACCTTTATGGGAAAATCACATACATCTCACACGTGATCATGTATAAAAATCGCATGTTTAAATTAATCAGGTATTTAAAAAAATCACATTTGAAAGCAAAAGTCATGAGTAAAAACCACATGTGAAAAATCAGTCACTTAAAAAAAAAAAATCACATGTGAAGATAAATGATGTGAAAAATCATGTGAAAATAAATATAAATCAAGTAAATAAGTAAAAATAAGTAAAACAAGTGTTTTAAAAAATGCTAAGAAACAAATAATCTGTAAAAAAAAATCACATGAAAGTAGATGAATCATTTAAAAAAGATCATGTGAAAATAAATCATGAGTAAAGCTCGCATGTGAAAAAACTCAATCACTTAAAAAAGTGTAAAGAAAGGAATTGTGTGTCAAACACGTGTGAAAATAAAAGGTCAAAATTAATTTTAAAATCAAGTGTAAATAAATGTTTAAAAAACACGTGAAAATTAATTGTGTGCAAAAAACGTTACACATGAAAATAAATGAATTGTGCAAAAAAAAAAAAATCATGTGAAAATAATTGGACACTTTATTAAACAGAAAGACAGAAAGAAAGCTGACTGATGATGATCAGACTCACTGCTGTGTGTAATGGACGTATTTAACCCGAGATTAACTGTTCTTTTAGAATGATCTCATTTTACATTTTTGTTTTCAGTAACAAAAAAAAAAATTACCTGCAAGGACATTAAATCTCTAAAAACACCATCGGGGATTTGATGGATGTTGTTTCCGTGCATCATCAGAAGCTCCAGTTTCTTCAGTTCAGCCAAAGAGTCCTTGTCAAGGCGAGAAATGCTGTTAAACCTGTTAAACACACAAATTCAACACTCTGATGCTGTGTTCACATTAACCTGAACATTAAGCTGTAATTACGCGGATATGCGTTTTTTTTTTTGTTGTTGTTGTTTTTTTTAACAGTAACACATCACAGTTACGCTACAAGTTTAATCCAATGACTTCAGACAACAAGAAGTTGCTACTCAACAAGTAGCAAACTAATCTAGGGTATTCTATTTATTCTTAAAAAAAATTCTAAATTATATAAAATAAACTTTTATTTTTATGAATAATTTGCAGTTTGCTGTTTGACACATAGGTGGCACTAACATACCAGATTTACTTGGCTTTCTCATTAACCTAGCTGTTTATAGCTGCTATAACGTAAGTGCTAACAGGAACAGGTCTCGTGGAACATTAAATGTAACTATAAATGGATAAAAAGTATGACGTGGTGTCCTTTACTAAATAATAAATTGTAATGGTTGTCAAATTGCTGTCGTATGAGAGGAATAACAGACCTCGATACGTAGCGTTATAGGAAATTAATCAGCTTCAGAGTGGGAACAGTCACTCCGTGTCACGTTGTTCCGTATCACACCACCTCGTCATGGATTATTTTCCTATAACTGCACACCGCCGAGGCTGTGATTCCTTACTTATTCTAAAAATTCTCACAATAAAATCACAGTTCTCGTAAGGGTTCCTCACAGCGTAGACGGCGCTTACCCGAGATTCATGCGCCGGACTAATCTTGGCACTCCGGAGGGGATGAGGGCGAGTGAACGGAAGGTGCAGTGCACTTCAGAGGGGACGTAACAGGCGCAAGGACGAGGGCAGGACGCGGCAACATCCGGGAACAGGACGAGTAACGCCAGCATCACCAGCAAACACCGGCCCGCGGCTCCCATCCTTCTTCGCCTTTCCATCGGCTTCATGTCAAACACTGTGGGAGGAGAGACAGAGAGAGAGAGACAGAGAGAGAGACAGAGAGAGAGAGAGAGAGAGAGAGAGAGAGAGAGAGAGACAGAGAGCATATCATCTGCAGAATTATTGGCACCCTTTGAGGCCATGAAATAACTAAATCAACCAATAAGTGATATTTGAGGATTAAACATGTGTAGATGCTGTATAATTATATTGTAAAACATAAATTTTCGATTTTATTTATGAAACACAAAATTTTCTCAGAAATTTATTCAGAAATGATCTGGGTGATTATTATGATATGAAATATGTTGATGTGATAAATTATGCCACAGGACACTATTCCGGATACCGTGATACGTTTATATTACATTTATTAAATATATATAAAAAAAAAAAACAGACTTGAAAATGTTGTTCAAATTTTGTTCTTAATCATTATCAAGATAATCAAGATAGATAGAAAGATAGAGAAAGAAAGAAAGACAGACAGACAGACAGACAGACAAATAGATAGATAGATAGATAGATAGATATAAAAATTTACAGAGAGACAGATAGAAAAAGAATGATAGACAGACAGATAGATAGATAGATAGATAGATAGATAGATAGATAGATAGAGACAGAAATAACATTAGATAGATAGATAGATAGACAGAAAGAACATTAGATAGATAGATAGATAGATAGATAGATAGATAGATAGATGAGTAATTATATAATGGCAGTAATTTACCTTTAGGAGCCTGCAGTGAGTCAGTTCTGCTGTCCACACGAGTAATTAAACCTCTTCATGACCTCACACTCATTCACTCTTTCACTCTTTCACTCATTCACTCATCACCAGCTTCTCTCTTTCACTCCATGTCCCAGGACCAGACATTTATAAGATAATACTGAATATTAAGCTGCATTAATCACAGAGTCAGAGCAGCGCGTCAGACTGCACCGTGAAAAAAACAGAGAGATAAAGAAAAGAAAAAAAAGAAGGAAAAAAAAAGACCCGAGGTCACTTTAATAAAATGGAAAAGTTTCCTGCGCGCGCGCGTGTCGCAGATGTTCCTCCGACCCGCGTGCAGGAAGAAAGCGGAGAGGCGCGCGCGCGGCGAGGAGACGGCACAGGGGCGCGCGCGCGTCCGGTCTGCCGCGTGATCCCGCCGAGGAGCACTGAGAGGCTTCAGGAGACGTGCAGCTGTTTTACACCGAGCTAAAAAAGAAGAAAGAAAAGCAAAGAAAAGAAAGAAAGAAAAGAGAAAAAGAGGAGGAGCAGTGAGGGAGGTGTCCTGCTGCTCCTGCTCACACTAGAACATTTATACAACATTTATACAACATTTATACAACATTTATATAACATTTAACCTTTAATTAAAAGATACAAGACATAAAATTCCACAGTCATTATACATTCTCATAAATTTTTTATTGCAAAATGATTGATATAATTAGATACTTTTATGTGATCACAATGCCATAGTCACTGAATAATAATAATAATAATAATAATAATAATAATAATAATAATAATAATAATAATCACGTGTGTGTGTGTGTGTGTGTGCTTTTCATTAAAATTAATTTGTCAGAAAGTATTATTAGTAATAAAATTTGCGCTGTCGAATTCTGGATTCTGATTGGTCGTCAGATGTTGATGAATTTTCTTTAACAGCAGCTCTGACAGTAGTGCAGCTGTAAATCTCATTGTAATACCTTATTGTTGCTATAGTAACAGCTCATCATTATTATTATTATTATTATTATTATTATTCACGTCAGCCATTTTCTGCTCACGTCTTTGTTTATTCATGTGATGTTTTCTTTGGAAAAGACAATAATAAAGTATGTTTCTGTCCATATGTTCCATAAATCAGGCCAGGGTTGTGACAAATACATCTACATGATGATAGACTGTGAAAAAGAAATCTGAAATATACCATAAATATTATAATATAATGACGTCCGAGAGACAAAGACGTAGCTTTGGTGCTGTTTTTGTTTTCATTTCTAAACTTCGAGGAGGGCGTGGCCACCATGTGGACTTAAAGGCATGAAGAAAAAGGGCCTTGTTGATTTATCAGGTCAGTTTGGGGGAGCTAGCGTCACGTGTTTCAGCTGTGCAGCTCAGAGTTCAGGCTGAACAACTGTTCACACGGCTAAAAATAAAAAATCACCAAAATAAAAAGGTGTAAATAGTTGGAATTGTTGTGGCTGTGGCTGACATGACGCAACAACCTGCATCCGCTGTGTTTCCGCCTGTCACAGGAAGCAGGTTTAACGTTATTGCATTCGAAGATCTCAACCCACCACCAAGGAAATCGTTTACGGCGCGCGACAGCAAATTCGGGCCGAAAGTAAAACATCTCGCTATGTTCTTCACAAGTTCCTCTGTAGATACATCTTTATATAATCAGGCTATGATTAAGCGTCTAATACTATTTTAAATAAAAGTGCATTAAAGGTGAATTAGGTAAGATTAATCTTTTTTTTTTTTTCAAGATTACATCTGTGACAGTTAGGTGGGTTCAACATTTTAATTATTCCTACCTATGTTTCATAAAGCTCCGCCCCCTGAATCTACAGTGGCCCGTACAGTAGAGTGTCTACAGAATGACTGACAGGAAGCAGATCCAAACACAAACAAGCGTTCCGGACCGGAAGCCAGTTTTCCAAACAGGTTTTCCCAGCGCCTTAATACACTTTTGCTAAGGCTACGGCTTTGTATAATGTTCTGCATATCATGTTATTTGCACAAGTATGAAATTTTAAAAAAAGAAGACTATTGCACCTTTAATGTTATGTAATGTAATGTTACTTTTCCAGCTGGATGGTCAGGGAGGAATAGTGAATAGCCTCAGGACTGGTTTGTGGAATGTGCGTGCAATCTATAGCACCAATCACTGACGGGAGTCCTACTGAAGAACACAACAAACCTCTGATAAGCAACTGTTATTTCATTATTAATAATAATAATAATAATAATAATTACTCTATAAATGTACTTTAGGCTACATGCTCTTCTGTAAAAATCCATTTTCATGTCCAGAGTGGGTAAATGTGGAATGGGGGTTTCCTGAGATAAATAAGAATTTGCAGTATCATGCTCCACAATTCCACAAAGTTACAATATTCCCTCTTTGCATATTCCATAATGCTGATAGGACAAATAACTGTGAATGCCTGTAAGTTCACTTGAACTGTAACATGACCTTTCCACACATTTTCAAGAATGGTCAAACTGTAGCTACAGTGGATTTCCACTGAATTTCCAACTTTCTGACTTGGAGTACCTGTTCTGGAAGCCAGGAAAGTGCTGTCGATCCCAAATTCAGCATGATGTCATATCAAAATGGCTTCCACTGCTCCATTTTTAAGAGATTACACTCATATTAGATATTTAATCAATCTATAAAATTGACCGCAAAGTTCACTGTTTTGAGAAGATGAACAGCAATCATATCACTTACGTTAGCCAAGTTCCAACAAATGCAGCATTATTAGCGCACATCAGTGGGAAAAAAGTGCCTGTTTGGCCCCAGAGAAGAAGTCAGGTTAGATGTTCAGTATAAGTCACCATGGCAGTGTAACCTGGTGAAAAAAGTGAGACAAAAATTCCAGGGTAAAGTCAGTCTTGCTAACAAATACATTCTGATAAGCAACTCTGCTCAACACCATGCGAACAGCTTGCCCAATGTGAAGCACGGTGGTGGTAGCATGTTGTTGTGGGGATGTTGTGGAGTGTTTGAGACAGGGGTGGAGCTTCACCTTCCAACAGGACAATGACCCTAAGAATACTGGCAAAGCTACACTAGAGTGGTTCAACAACCAATCAAGGACCTGAATGTGTTTCTGGGAATCTGTGGCAAAAATTCATCATCGATCTTCATCCTATTTCACGCAGATTGATCAAGAAGAATGAGAGGGTCAAAATAAACAAAAGAAACATTTTGCACCTTCAAATGTTTGATATGGTATGTTGTGTAAATCAAATGGTCAAAATCATATTTAAGTCAATTTCAATTGTAGGGTTTAACACTACAAAACATGGAAGAGTTCAAAGGGGTGAATACTTAAGTGAAAGCAAGTAGAGTTTTCATATCTGTAGGATGAAATGAACAGGACCAATTTAACTTACCCCAAACAAGGTACTTTCACTTTTTTTTTTTTTTTAATTCAAGAGATTAACTGTTGGTTGTTGGTAAATTGAGGTTTGTTTTGCTTCAGTATGTTTAATTTCATGGCATGTGCCACATGAATGTGTGTAGAGTCGCTGAAATGTGTGTATATGTGTGTTTTTAACCATTAAACCGTTCACTGCTGGAACACAGAAAGGTGACAAAGGTCACGTTCCCTTTGGCCATGTTGTAAATTTTTTAAGAAGGTCAACCAAAAAAAAAGGCCCCTGAGAGAAATAGCAGCAGTCATAAATAAATAACAAAGGATATGGGGTTTTGTTACCTTTAGGCACAGAGATAAAGCACAGGTTATGAGTCTGGAAGAGCAACAAGATCTTTAGCTCAATATTATTCATCCCACATTGGCCTTTTTCACTGATTTCACAGACACGTCCTGTTTAGATTTCCTAAAGCCAAGTTGTACGATTTCAGCTTCTTTTTTTATTTTGTTTAAAGACTATTCCTTGCCACACTGCATGAGATGATCTCAATAAAATCTCGGCCGAATTCTGTGCAATAAAATTTCTCCGTGTCAGATGATACGACGATGATACTTTAAAAACTGCTTCAGCTGGGAAGCATGAAATAGTTTCACGCTGTTGTGATTAGACGTTAAAGAGGCTTTCTGCTGTATTGGCTTTTACAATTTCACAAAAAATATCAATCCCGGGATTAGTTAGCCCCACGACTGATCCCTGAGTGAGCTAACCCGAACCTGTACCCACCTTGGAACATAACGATGAGCTCCAACACCATACCCAGATTATTCCCAACCACTTTTTAAAAGTCTAGTCTGTTAGGAATAATTCATGCTACCACCACCATGCTTCAGCAACTTTAATAACATAGGACAAAAACAGATCCAAACGCATTCTAAAAAAAAAAAATATCAGATTAATAAAGTCACTATAGGTTGTCATTATACTGGCCAACTGAATCTTGCAGAATTGCACAAAGTATTTTGTTTTTAATATACTCCCAAAGACAGGATGTTAGTGATAACATAAATCATAACGACTCAGTTTCAAAAGAATTCAAAAGCATACTGTTATTACTGGAAGTGGTTTAAAGCTGGAGTGGGTTTAAAGCGAGTATAAAAAAAGTTTCAGATACACTTTTGGTGCAAATTGGTGTGGTATCTAACTGAACCTTTTTTTTTTTTCATTTTGCTGGAGCTAATTATTGCCCCCAGCACATTTCAAAACAAAGTTATGTCTGTCATATTGCCACAAATAATAATCTCTGACCTCATGTGTTAACTTCAGGACTGTTTTTTCTCCAATCCTACACGCTCCCAAAGGAATTCAGATCAATCCCGCTCAGTGTCGCCAGCTCTTTCCAGAGCAAAGCAGAGTGTGGGACAAACAATACTGCTCAGTGATTGGTCAGTGGGAAACATGGTGATCAGTGATTGGAAACATGGTGATCAGTGATTGGTCAGTGGGAAACATGGAGATCAGTGATTGGTCAGTGGGAAACATGGAGATCAGTGATTGGTCAGTGGGAAACATGGAGATCAGTGATTGTTCAGTGGGAAACATGGAGATCAGTGATTGGTCAGTGGGAAACATGGTGATCAGTGATTAGTCATTGGGAAACATGGTGATCAGTGATTGGAAACATGGTGATTAGTGATTGGTCAGTGGGAAACACAGAGATCAGTGATTGGTCATTGAGTGGGATTTGTTCCCACTGACCAATCACTGATCACCATGTGTCCAATCACTCATTTCCATGTTTCCCACTGACATGGTGATCAGTGATTGTTCAGTGGGAAACGTGGTGATTAGTGATTGGAAACGTGGTGATTAGTGATTGGAAACATGGAGATCAGTAATTGGTCATTGGGAAACATGGAGATCAGTGATTGGTCATTGGGAAACATGGAGATCAGTGATTGGTCATTGGGAAACATGGAGATCAGTGATTGGTCATTGGGAAACATGGAGATCAGTGATTGGAAACGTGGTGATCAGTGATTGGCAACATGGAGATCAGTAATTGGTCATTGGGAAACATGGAGATCAGTGATTGGCCAGTGGGAAACGTGGTGATTAGTGATTGGAAACGTGGTGATTAGTGATTGGAAACGTGGTGATCAGTGATTGGTCATTGGGAAACATGGAGATCAGTGATTGGTCATTGGGAAACATGGAGATCAGTGATTGGAAACGTGGTGATCAGTGATTGGCAACATAGAGATCAGTAATTGGTCATTGGGAAACATGGAGATCAGTGATTGGCCAGTGGGAAACGTGGTGATTAGTGATTGGAAACGTGGTGATTAGTGATTGGAAACGTGGTGATCAGTGATTGGTCATTGGGAAACATGGAGATCAGTGATTGGTCATTGGGAAACATGGAGATCAGTGATTGTGCAATTGACCAGCTTTTGCAAATCACAACTCACGCTTTGCTCACTGATGGTGTGTCGAGTGAACCTGCTCTCTCAGCAGCTGTGAAGTGAGCTGTAGAGCCGGATCGAGTGCAGGAAGTCACTAATGTACGCTACAAAAAAAACCTAAAGCATTAAAAAGCATTTATAACTTATACGCAACCCCTTTAGTTTCCTACACAGACAAACCTGGGATTACACATCAAAAAATAATTACACAAAATACTTAAAATTCTCTGTAACACTTTATAAGAAACGTAATTAATAACTGAAATGACGTCGTATACATGTAATTAATGTTTTCTGGTTTATTGATTACTAAAGAAATATATTGTAAAGGTACATGAAATACAGCAGTGTCATTTATAAAAACTCATAATAACTCAAATTTAAATTTGTAGTTATAAATGATCCAGTGATTGTGCATTCACACTTTAGCAACTAACATCAGATCCTGAATACCTAATGATTTGTTCATATCTAAACAGTATTTAGAATAGGAGAATTAATCACACACAGGTGTACACTCATTCATTCATTCATTCGTTCGTTCATGAAATCACCTGCTCCTTCTCCAAAACTCCTCCCTACATTAATTCTGCTAATCAAATCTTCTCCATACTCCACCACAGTGCACAGCTACTTAAACGTCTTTGCTGAACTGTCATGATAAGCGCGCTAACACAATGAACGGGATGTGAAAAAAAAAACAAAAAAAAGAAAGAAAAGAAATGGAAGAGGAGCTCAAATCAAACTCTGTTTGCTCTCGAACCTTAAATCTTGGCCATAAATCTACTGTTTCCCAACAAACATGAGTGTGAAAGGGAGGAGACTTGGAGAAGGAGTGGATGTTTATATACTTTATATAATCGCCCAGACAGCATCCTGCTGATTGTGTGTGTGTGTGTGTGTGTGTGTGAGAAGTGGAAGTTTTCCTTTAGTTCACAAGCATGCTGTGGTGAAAAAGCACAGAGAGTCAAAAACAAAAGTACATAAACACAGCACCGCGCTCTCTGTAACGCCGGCCTCCCTCGTCCTCGTTCTCCTCCACGACAATGTGCGTGTGTCCCGTGTGTATTTGTGTTTATTTTGTTGCCCCACGTTGGTGTAAGGATGGACCTGCCATCCTGATACATTTACAAAACCAAACTAATTTGATATGAAAGATTAAAAAGACTTCTTGGTCATCAGTGGTGGAAAGAATACAAAACACACTGAGTTGATTTGAAGTAGTAATATTATTAGTAAGAGTACACAATACACAACTAATCCAAAAAATGTGTATTTTTTATTCTTTTCTTATGGTAAGTAATCATAAGAGTGAGCACCACTTCCATTATTAGGATCATTTAAAGAAAGGTTATGCTACTTAACTAGCTAATGTTGATTTTATGGCTATTTTATGATAATTCATACATGCTTCTAGCTAAATAGTTGGCTAGCTACGAAAGATGCCGCTTACACTTTATCATAATTATAGCGTTAATTATAGGCTGTAGATACAGTGTACTTAACACGACAGACGAACATTCTTTATTCTAATAAACTTAAACATCTTAAGTTTAATACGGAGCTTTCGTACTATAAAACATCAAAAGATCTGGCTAGCTAGTCTAGCTCACTCAGCTAGCTAAAGTCGTAATTCTTCATGTTTCCGCAGGTTGGATGATGAACTGTGAATATCGCCACAGCTTTTAAAACGAAAGATAGCAGGGAAAGGATGCTTATCCGTCTCCACTGTCTCAGACATTGCTGCTGCTGCTGACTAAACGTTTTTGTCGTTTGGGTCTCGAAATGGAATTAATTTCAAAGTTACGCATATTGTCTTTTAATTGGATTACAGTCTCTTTCCAGGGTTAAAAGAGTTATTATTCGTTACCTTATAACAAATAAAAGTACTATGTAAAAGTACTATGATTTAATTATGCACAAAAAAAGTGAGTGAACTATGTACTCAAGTACAGTAATGAGAGTTTGTTACTTTTCACCCCTGTTGGTCATGAACTCAAGACTCTTGGACTTTGACAAATATTTACCCTCCATTTGTTCAGCTGAGGAATGTGTGAATGCTTTTCTTTTCTTTTCTTTTTTTTTTCCTCAAGTGAGTATGAGATCTGTTCAGTCCTGAATCAGCCAAATCCACACACCTCAGTCACTCCTAGAGCTAATTTGTTCAGTAAAGAATGAATGTATAGTTGTAGAAAAGCATAAAAAGTGTGTAAAAAGGTAATGTAATAAACAACAACAACAACAACAACAACAACACGCTAAATGTGTGGTCATCATTTATTCCATCTGTATCACGTATCAAATCCTGTCAGGAACATAAACATAACAAGGAACAAAATGCTAGTTTAAGGAGCTAAAATGCTGAGTCATGCTTATTTTAAATACTAAAACATCTATTTTGTAGTTCTGTACTCAAATATTTCATATTTCCATCTAGGACGTCGACGTCGACGTCCAAAACTTTAAGCACTAATTTACACATAAAGGTACAAATTTTTGTTATATTTTTGTTGTTGTTGTTGTTGTTGTTGATTAGCGAGCTGGTTAAGTTACGATGGTGACCAGGAGTGATAGCGTTAAGTGGTGATTAGTTTCGGTTGAAGCAAAATAGTTAACATAACTATGACGACAACATGACAGCAAATGCTCAAACATATGGATTAGCATATGCCCATTAACTAGCTAGCTAGATATTTACAGAACCCTATAGTAGTAGATTCCTCTCTTTATTTGATAGAAAAGCAAAAGCTCTTTGTTATGGTATACTGTACTTACTTATGGCTACTTTTTCTAACTAGCTTGTATTATAGCTAGCTACTTTATCAAATGGCTAGTTCAGCTGTAGCTTAGCTATTTTAAATCATGAGTAGCTTGACCAGTTACAGTTACAGAGTAGCTTCCCTAAAACCCCCAACATCACAACCACAGCTATGCTAGCTATTCCAGCTATTCAACGTAGCAAATGTTAGACAGCAAATATCGTCCGTGCCTCATGTTGAGGAAAATTAAAGAGCTGTAACGTTAGTTTTAGCCATAACCACGTTAAATTCTACACCTCAGGCTCTGCGTACACACAAACATAAGCAATTCCTTGGATAAGTGGGTTTTAGTGAGTTTTTTATTTTTTTTGTGCTCATCTTAGAGGTGTTTAATCATAGATATACACTTTATTAGGAACACATTCATGCAGTTATCCAATCAGCCAATCATGTGGCAGATACAGGTCAATAGCTTCAGTTAATGTTCACATCAAACATCAGAATGGAGGGAAATTGTGAGCTCTGTGACTTTGATTGTAGCGTGGATGTTTAGCGTAACTTAAACATTGGCATGGATGTTGGTGCCAGATGGGCTTGTTTGAGTATTTCAGAAACTGTTGATCTCCTGGGATTTTCACACAGAATGGTGTGAAAAACATAAAAAAAACACTGAGTGAACAACAGTTTTGTGAGAGGAAACGCCTTGTTGATAAGAGAGGTCAGAGGGAAATGGCCAGATTAGTTCGAGCTGCCTATTTTGCCTATAGTGCAAACTGCTAATTCTAATTGTAATCTTATAATTAAATGTTTGGTGTACGTTGTCCTCATCTGCTGTGTGTTAATGTCCAATGTTTCTCCTTACACTCATTTTTAGTTGTCATGAGTCAAATGTTGACTCCTAGCACCAATCCAAAGCACTTGTTCAGTTCGTATTAGTCACTTCTCATTCACAATTTCCCCTCATTTTAGTTCGCAGAGAGACGTTTTATGAGTTTAACATGAGGTTAGTGTGAAACTGGTGGCTGGATTTTATATGATGCTTAAACTTCCATGAACTTCCTGCTGCCATCATGCACATGTCCTTCTTCTTCTTACCCGGATGTCATAATCTGCACTCAGAAGAGCCTTCGCTGATCTTTTACACAGAGATCTAAGGCCCGACTCCTGAACTGGATTTGCATCTGGATTTCTTTGAAAGAAATGTCAGCTGTCGTCTCAGCTGCTCTGTTGTGCTGTGAATTTCAAGATATTCCTCACCGGTTGAGAAGCTCTGGCACAAGAACCAGACAGTCCAACTTTTATCCCTACTCAGGTGTAAAATGAGTCAAAAATGTGTTTTCCTCATCTGTAATCATTACATCACTGCCACAGGCTAAGTTTAATTATTATTATTTAGTCTTTTATAAGACTAAATTATAATAATTTAACAGCAAAAAAACTAATAATAATAATAATAATTTCTGAAAACAACCTGAAAAGAACAGATAAAGAAGGGCACGAATGATAACTACAGCCAGATGAACAGCCTGAGAGAAACATGGAGTAAAAAAAAAGAAACAAACACCTGGAATGTTTTTGAGGACCAACGCCAAGACATTTTGGCCTCAGGAACAAGACAGGAACTTTATAGCATTTCAAGATGTACCATTATTATTATTATTATTATTATTATTATTATTATTATTATTACCAAAATTTATGCAGTCAGGATTCATGCATAAGCACAGTTCAAAATCAAAATTAGAAAAAAAAAACAAGCATCAGGAATGTATTTAAAATGCAAAAAAAAAAGAACAGAAAAGGAAAAAAAACTCTGCCTGGGACAAAACACAGAGTATAAATCATAAACAGTGCAGCTTCAGCAGCTTCTTCCAGGAACCTTTACGTCTTATTCCATAATCTGGTGTACTGGACTTGGACTCTACTCAAAAATACAGAGTTAATGGATTGTGCTGTTACTAAATAAAAGTCAATGCTGCTTGTTTATATAGCTTATTATTGCACCTGGGTGTGACTGAGTGTATGAATGTGTGTGTGTGTGTGTGTGTGTGTGTGTGTGTGTGTGCATGGTGCCCTGCAACTGGTATCCCAACCCGGATGTATCCCTGCCTCACGGATCCAGTGTTCCTGGGAGCAATTCACCAACATTACGACTCTTAGTCCACCATGAACCTGACCAGGATCAAGCAGTTCCTTCTTTTTGGAAGAGTGCGCAGTGGGCTATTCCAGTGAATGCATCTTTCACCTCACATGATAGACAGACAATTTTGCTGTTTATATACAATACAGTACAAAACAATTCAAGTGTCAATGTTGACCTGTGCACAGTTGTTCAGGTTAAGGTTACAGTCTGAGCAGCGTCCACCACAAATAAGGAAATTCAACTTCCTCGGCAGAGTTTGCATGTTCTTCGTGTTCCCCGTGCTTCAAGGGTTTCCTCCTCAGTCAGTCCCCAGTCATGTGTTGTAGGCTGATTGGCATCTCTAAATTGTCCACAGTGTGTGAATGTGTGTGCGATTGTGCCCTGCGATGGGTTGGCACCCCGTCCAGGGTGTCCCCCTGCCTTGTGCCCGGAGTTTTGAGAAACCTTCATGTCAACACACCGCCCAATGCACCAATGACTGCCCAGAACTTTCATTCAAAACCTTCCTGAGCCTTCACAGTTTAGAGAACTTCTGCTACCATGTTCACTTTACACATCATGGCAATGGTTTGTTTCTCACTGCACTGGGAACAACATTGGGAAGAATCTACATCGTTAATTATCCTGCTGACTTGGTTACTGGCTATAGAGCATTGTTCACTCTCCCACCTGCAGAGGTCAAATGTTGCATGACTTGGAGAATTGGGGACATCAGTGTGACTAATACCAAAGGCAGTGAAAGAGAGCAGTCTTCATCTCTATCCTCTGGGGTAAGGGTTGCTTTCACAACATCATTTGCATCACTGCATCATCAAAACAATTTCAGCTGCGTGGCAGCAGGATCTTTACCCCTCATAGCACCTAGTAGCTAGGAACCAAAAGACAGTAGGAAAAAGAGTGCAAAGCTATGGAGGAGAACATTAAGCAGGGTCTTCAGCAGTGCCTCATTCAACCCTCTTAGTCAGGTTTCTTCTTTTTCAGAAAAAAAGTGGTGATCCAGGTATAGATTATTGTGGCATCAACAGCATAAAGGGTAAACTGTAATAATAGTGCTGCCCCTCTTACTTCATTCATCAAGGGAAGCACTTTCAAACACAGACCCTGGGAGTTCAAGGGGTTAAGACCTTAAAGGCTCCTGCAGGAGGGGTACAATCTCAGAGACAACAACAGAAAAGTTTCACCCTGTCCTCTAGAGAGCGCAAGTTTGCCATGCTCTCTGGGTGAGAGGGATGGGATTAGTCTCTAGCCAACACTAGCCAATCTTCGGTGCCCGTGACTCTTTCCATCCAAGTGTGTTCAGCTCAACTTTGAGTGAGCATGAATAGATGCAGTGGCTTCACGTGTCTTGCAGGAAGCATGAGCTAGCCTTCACCCTCCCCGTTTGGTAGCTGTTGTGTGATGAGGAGAGCTGGCTGGTGGGTGGGAATTGTCAAATGTAGCTATATACGCTTTCAAAAAACCCTCTGCAGATGAAAGCAGACAGAAACTACAATCTGCAAGATTGGCGATCGAGGTGGCCCAGATAAACTCTGTACTAAGCAAATTCAGAGGCTGTGAAATGAGCACTACTGATAAATTACTGTATCCTCTTTCTATTCAAATGAATAGGCTTTTTCACCAGGCAGATTTTATTCATGCCTGGTGTGGCATTAGAGGAAAGGAGATGCTGTTTGGAGGACCACAACTTCCCTGACTGCCAGAACTCTTGCACCATAACCCCAGAGCCATGTATTGCTGCACCATCTAGGGCACTGATCAGGATATTGATGAGTACCAACTGATGACCCCTTTTGACCTTTGACCATCTGACCAAACCATATGTACCAAATGAACCAAAACCAACTTATGCCCTTGATCACATCTGCACATCATGTCTACACTTTGTAAGAGACGTTCCTTGCTTCCAGTCTATCATGGGTTATCATCTTTCATTTTTCCTGTGAAATCCTACTATCTGGAGGGTAAGAGGGAGAGCCACAGTAATGTAAATGGTTAACTGGGATGCTTTGATGGCAGTGTAAGATCCTTAAACGCTTCTACTCTTGTGGAGCAGTTGAGGGTTAGAGGTCTTGTTAAAGGACCCAACAGTGGCAGCTTGGTGGTGCTGGGATTTGAATTCACAACCTTCCAATCAGGATTAACCACTGAGCCAACACATCACTTGCTGGTGAACCACATACACTGCTTACCAAGCTGCTCAAGTATGAAGTACTTTCTTGGTTACATTCTTGGCCCATAAGGGGTGCAAATGAGCAAGGTGAAATTAAAGCCATTATACCACAGCACTGAAAAAGAAAAAATTCAACTGTCGTTGACTATTTTCCTGTAACAGCGTGCCCCCAAGTGTTTTATTTCTTATGTAAGTGCCCAAAACTAACCCAAAAAAAGGAATTACAGTTCCTGAAATGTGCTTACTTTTACTGCTAACACATTTGCAGTTATTGCTTTCGAGTTTCGTTATATTTTTTGTACTTGACATTTTGTAGCTCAACAAATCATCGCAAGCAAAATATCTTTTGAAAAATGTTATTTATTACATAATCAAGCATCTCATAACATCAAACAAACAAAGAGTAGCTATAACATTGGTTTCATTAGCATCATACACATACGGTTACAGCGTGAGACACGATCACATCGAGACAGGTCAAATTGTATCGAGTTAAACAAATGGATCTGCATAGATCATAAACATAAGTTGCATAATCATTCCCAGAGAATAGACGGGTATATTTGGAGTAACTTGCATAACAAACAAAACATCTAACAAAGTGCATAGATTATAGCTACATTACAAGGCTACACATGACACAATAGAACAAGACCAAGTGGAAACAGACATGTGCCGATATGTAGTTTTCATCTCGCCATAATTTTACGATATTTCATTATAATGTACTTTTGAAAAATTGCTACATATTTACTTTTTGTTGTCCAACATTTAACCCATTAAATATACGCAGTTTGCTAGCTGGCTGCCAGGTGGCTTTACGTGACGTCTTACGAAAGTCGCTGCAAGTTTACCTGCTAGTCTTTCTTAAAATAGATCTGTAAAGAAACAGATGACCAATATAGATACCTAGCTAAGCTGTTATGTCACATTATATTAGCTTTCGAAAACTGTAACCATGACAACGAATCCTGGCAACCTACAAACGTGGAAATTACAGAAGCCGTTACCCGTAAGATGTTAAAAAAAAAATTTGCTACATTGTTATTTTGCCTCACGTTAATTTTACTTAATAACTCATTATTTGGAAATACGTTGATAAATACGACAAAATAATGCGATAATATGTTGAAATTACGAGATAATTCGAAATAACAAGTTAATAAGTTGAAATAAGTTATTAAGTCAAAATAACAGGCGAATATATTGACAA
Source organism: Pangasianodon hypophthalmus (assembly GCF_027358585.1). Lineage (NCBI taxonomy): Eukaryota > Metazoa > Chordata > Actinopteri > Siluriformes > Pangasiidae > Pangasianodon > Pangasianodon hypophthalmus. Next base: position 905,179 of record NC_069714.1, on the reverse strand, counting down.
ATTAAATCGACGTGAGATAATAACTTGAAATAACAAGTTATTAATTCAAAATAATGATACAGAACTTTTTTCATACCTTTGCAGTTCAGGATTTCCGTAGAATAATAACTATTGGTGAAAACAGTAGCGAAAAGGTTAGCTATGAGACAGGCAGTTCATCGAGATGAGTAAACATTATCCTTAAAAAGAGTGACCATGGTGTCCGCCATGTTGTTCAAACTTTACTGGAACTCCACATTTTGAATGAGACAAACTTTATCTCAGGAGCTCTAACATCATCCCGAAATGCTGCCTACTTGCACCATGTATTCCAGAAATGCAGGATGACTCCATGAGTATTTTGAAGTAACAACAGTGTGCTCATGTTCAACATTGCGAGACGTATCGTACCGTCAGATTATCGGCACATGCCCTTAGTGAAAAGATGCAAAAGACACGTAAATAAGTACCAATAATTGTGTTTGTATTCAAAAGTTCTTAAAAATTTCCAAGTCCCTTGGGGAAACGGCAGGTTCTTTTTTGCGCTTTTCTTCAGGATAAGCTTCGAAATTTGACGGATCGCCCTCATGTGCGACTTCGGGAATGATGACTGGCTGACTCGGACATAAGAAAAGCAAAATTACTAATAAAATAGATAAATAAATAAACGAATGAAGCATTTGCACCAAAACTTTTCCACACTAAAGACTAGAAAATGATTGAAACAACTTCAATAATAATTCATTCTGATAAGAAATGAGTCAAAACACAAATCAGAAAACGCAGTACAGGACAAAGTTAGCTACGTGATCTAAACATAAACATAAACATTTTGTGTTCCTGTTGAACTTAAACAAAAATGTACTACAATGCGTTCAAAATTATTGGCACCCCTACGATGGTTATTTTGTGCATCCTCCCCTGGAGAGAAAACCATCAGATAGATGAATTTCTGTCTTTGATAAAAGTAGTCTTTTTTACAAATGTCTAATGTACGTCAAACTGACACTGATAGATTTGACTTCATACGAACGAACTCAAAACATTCTCCACTTACCGTGACAGAAAGCGAGGATGACGCGTCAGTGCATCTTTAAAGTGAGAAAATCGAGTTGAGTCGAGAGCATTGGCCAAAACGTTATTAACGAGAGGTGGAGGAAGGGGGCGGAGCTTCGATGGTAATATCAGAGAGTTCAAAACACCTACGCAACTGTCATATGTCAACTGGCTCATTTTTATTAGAGTAAAAAATAAAGACTCCAAAAGGCCACATAAGCGCCGACTCGCACAAACTCCACCCTCTTCCAGATATATACACTATATATAAACATATAAACCACTTTTCCTGGTTAGAAAAGGGAAACAAGGTGCAGGAAGACACGCAGCCAAAAACACACCAACCAACCACATTTGGTGAGCAAGACACGCCCCCAGGGGGCGGGGCTTATATATGTTCTAGGGGACTTTTAATTCAACGATCATGAAATTTTTGCTTGTTTTCCCAGACGTGATGAACTTTACAATTAAACTATTTTATTTTGTATTGTTTCCAGATATTCTATCGTACTGATGGCTCAAACACCAACGCTGATTTCACTTTAATGGTTTATTTTTATACACTTTCTGTAAAGCTCTTTGGTTTTCCACACAGTGTTTGATTTCAAATTTATCCCCAGAGAAACGGAGTTGGTCAAGGGCAACAAATTTCCTGACGTCAGTTTGAATCCTTTTTTATTCATTGTGAAGGGTGCCAATAATTCGGAAGTTGCTGTATAACTTTACTTTTTTTTAAAAAAATAATAAAAATACCTTAAGTTTTTTCTGAGGAACGATTTCCCAGTCTACAGATCGAAACCATTTGTGGCTCTTCACGTCCTCGGCTCCACCCTGAAGACAGGATAAAAATAATAAATAAAAAAATTTACAATTTTTTTCATCTGCATTGGAAATGAAAGAAAGCGAACATGTAGCATGTAGCATGATTAGCTGTGGAACTGAAAACTATCTGAAAAGTCTCTTTACACACACCATTTGCTTTGTTAAGAGGCAAAAAAAAAAATCTGTGTTAACACAGCTGACACTACACACACACACACTCACACACTCACACACTCTCTCTCTCACACACACTCACACACACACATCCTGAGGACTGTAATCTCCTGCAGAGACGAGACACAAATACAGATGTCTAGTTTCTGTTCTTCGTGAAGTGCGCTGCTTTCCTTTTTCACCTTTAAAAAAAAAAATTGGTCCCGATGAAGGGAAATATTTCAAACCTCAAATATTCAAAAAATTTCAGAGTAGTGTTTCTAAAAAAAAAAAGTCTTCTGTGCATCTTTAAAAAATGAAATAAAAAAAATCCCCCTTTGAGAGCAACTTGAACTTCTCCTATTAAAGTTTACTGCAATCGGAGTACGAGTTGCCATAGTTACCAAGATAAACTAGCGCAAACTAGCATTGTGTGGATTTGGCCTAATTAATTAGCATAGCTAGTTGAAATAAACGTAGAAGCATAAACGTAGCCTGAATGAGGGGTTAAAGGTCGGCGCACTTGGTAACGACGACAGAAATGCGTCCAACTGAGACGCCAAGAATCGCTGAGAATCTCGTGTCCTTGAATGAACTCGCTATAAACGAATAAAGTGAATCAATCAATTTTCTTGAGTTTTTTTTTTTTAGTTAGCTGCTAAAGTGTTCAGAAATTCCTGTGAAGCAATCACTGGATGATCTCATGACCTTTGACCCCACTACTGGTTAATCTTCAGTCAGTCTGGAAGTGTGTGTGTGTGTGTGTGTGTGTGTGGGGTCAGAACTTCCACTTCTGGTAATGGGGTTTGTTTGACCTCGAATTCGGCGTCCTCTCTGACTTCCAGGATGCAATAAACTATAAAATGGCGTGGTGTCGAGCTGCGGCTCGTTGGGGGACCGTTAAGGGAAAAAAAACAAGATCAAAGGCAACGGCTGTAACGGTGAAAACGTCACTTTACGCGAACTCCAGGTTACAAGATAAGACATTACGAGATTCTTAATACGAGATTCTCTAAAAAACAAACAAACATAAACACAGTGGCAGCTTATTGAAATAAAAACCTAAAATGGCTGACGTTTGTCCAAATATAACCGACATTCCTCCTCCTCCTCCTCCTCCTCCATCAGCTGACGTTGTTTGAGGCCACAATTTGGACATGAAGCTAATAATGCTAATCATAACACGCTACTAAAAAGCTAATCATTTCTTGTTAGCTACATTGGCTTCAGTGTAAAGCTAAAAAAAGTAGCGGAGTTTAGACGTTATTCGCTGCTATCTCTGAAAACGCACCACAGTATGTAAACACACGGAGCCGAAAACACGAGCACGAGGAGAACAAACGTTAAATTACAAACTAATCCGTGATTTTTGTAACGTTTGCGGTTATTCAGTCTACAGCCAGATGCTAACAATGCTAATGTTTGATTTTAACGTTTTTTTTTTACTTGGATTATTGAATATAATCTTGTTTGAAATGATCACTTACTCTCAAACTTCCAAGTCTCTTTGTTTTATCGACGACGAGAAGCTTCTTGATGAGGTCTCTAAAGAGAAAAAAAACAAAACACACAATCACGATTACACACTAAATTATCCAAACGCGAGGATAAAAATCGTACGAAAACAAACATTCTTGCTTATTTTACGTAGAAAATCTGACATTTGCTTGAGGATGCAAATAAACAAACCTTTACCCTAAAAAAAAAAAAAAAAAAATTAAGCTAATCTCAGTGTTTTGTTGTTTAAAATACAATTAAATACAAAATACAAAAAAAATAACAAAACTTTTTTTTTAATTTAAAAATATTATATCATACTAACTTACTTTACATGGAAACCCAACACCTACTTGGAGTTTAAATAAATTTTCAACCTATTTTTTAAATAATAATAATAATAGTAATAATAATTTTCGTTTATTATTTAAAATAAAATTAAAAACAGATTTCAGGGATTGCAAATAAACAAACCTTTAATCTATTTATTATTTTTAAAAATTAAATACAGAACATAAAAACAAGCAAAAAAATGCAATAATAAAAATAATTTTAAATATTTTACTGCAGTAATTTCTGCCTTATGCAGAACTTTATGTAGAAACCCAACATTTTCTCGAGGATGTGAATAAAAAACTTTTAACCTAATCTCAGTGTTTTATTTTATTTTATTTTATTTTATTTTATTTGCAATGGAATGAAATACAAACCATTAAAATGTATCGTATTGTCCAAAATTCCCGCTTACTTTACGTAGAAGTCCAGCTGGCGAGGGATGTTCAGCTTGGCAGAAAGAACCTTCTGGTAAATACCGAAGGGATTGTCGTCAAAAAACGGCGGATACCTTACAACAAAAGCAAACAATACAAATAATACAAATGTAAACGTGGATTATTTCACATTTCCTCGTAAAGACGTCAGCAGACGCACTGAACAACGCATGAAACGTTCATCGCTTTGAGTTCGCTGCAGATCCGGCGACAAAATCACGAGTGAAGAAAGGAGCATTCTCGAGTATCTACAAACATCTGGTTCACCTGAAGTTACAAAAACGGAGCATGTGAAAGAGGACCTGAGGAAGAAAAGTGTGTTTTGAGGACGTGTGAACGGACAGATGAGCTGTAACGGAGGTCAGGGACGTTTCTAACTTCAAAGTCGGCTCTTATTTATTGACGCAGAGACTGTTTTTTAATTTCTCGGAAATCCACCGGGAGAAACATCTCGGTTTATTTAGACAGAAACGACCAAGACAGCGCTTGCATGAAAATGAAACTAAAGCAAATAAACGAGTGTTGTTGACAGAAGGAGAGCAGCTCCTGGGTGCGCTCTCTATCGTAAAGCAGAACATACAGGAAAGTTCTGAATTCTGATTGGTCAGAAGGTGTTCAGCAGCTCTGACAGTAGCGCTTCAAGCGACGCTGGTGAGGGAACGAGTGTTTATAGCTGCTGTAACGTGAGTTAAAAACAGTAACCATGTAACTAGAAAAGGATAAGAAGTGTGCTTATGTGGTTTGAGAGGAATAAATCACTCCAGGACGTGCTGTTACAGGAAATTAATCAACTTCAGTAATCAACTTCGTCACAATTTACCTTTGTTGATTACGTTGCTGTAAGAGCACGCTACGGAGTGTTTGCTTCCTTACGTTAAAAACTCTGACGCCTGTACGAGTGCGTGCGCTTGAACGAGGAAAACGAGCCGCAGATCACTGAAGCCTCGTGAAAGCGAAACAGTCGCGCATGGCTGCAATCTTATTTGCTCTCAGGCAACAGTAAACGAGAGAAGAGCCCAACTTCCTTCCTCCTGTGCGCTCGGGCCAAACCTAACATTACTGCTTGACCCACACACACACACACACACACATACAGAGAGAGAGAGAGAGAGAGAGGGAGGGACAATCTTCTTTTTTAGCTGCTGCAGAGAAATCAGTTTGCTATACAGCTACAAAAAAGCTGTGTTAAATGCAACCTTGGAGTCTCAACTCCTAAAAATCTCCCGTTTGTAACTCTATTCTTAACTTAAAGTTAAAAATCTGCTGGCTGTCACTAGAACGACCACCAACAACAACAACATTTAACATCAAGTCAGGAGTTAAAACCGTCATTAAATAAAAAGGGAATGAAGTCATATTTGTTTTGGCTCACACCAAAATGGAGTCTGTTTTGTTTTTTGTTTTTTTTTTCTTTTTCAGGATGTCTGCTTTATGTCTCTGTGTTTAAAAAAGACACACACACACACACAGACACACTCACACACAAATTACAAACAGGGAGCCCTCAGAGAAAAACAGGACGTTTTCCGAAAACCTGCGAATCCGAGAATTATTAGATATAGAGACAGAAATGGAATCTGTAACTCTACACTCCTACTGCTGAAGATAATTCATCCCAGCTTTCAGATGACAGGGTTTCATGTGTTTCTGCTGGTCTGCGATGGTGGTTTAATGGCATATTTCGTTCCTAATGGTTCCTAATGGTGATCGTCCACCTGTGAAAGAAGATACTGGGGTTCTGGTGGTATTTCCGATGGAACAGTGATATGGTAGGAGTTCCATAACCACTCTTTACAGCCGTGCTGAGCAGAAAAGCATCACTCTCTTTACACATATACACACACAGAAAGGTTCACATGGCATCTGGCTGAGACTAGAGACAGTACAGTGTCAGTGCATTATAGTATATTAAATAAAATATCTAAATTCTCCACAATGTTCTGAACTTTTTTAAAACACATACTGTATGTTCTTACACATGACTATATTAAAGACATTCACACTTTAGCAGCAAATAACAGTTTAATAATAATAGTCGGAGTGATGTTCAGGAATCTGTGCAGGTTAAATGTCAGATTTTAAGCCCCACACCGTGTCACTGCAGCGCTGGTTTTTAATTTTTAGTTTTTAATTATTTCAATTTAAAAAAAAAAAAAAAAGAGCTGTGTTCCAAAAGTCCTGTTTATATGAAATAAAAAAAATTATTTAGATTAAATAAAAATAAAATATTAATAAAAATTAATAGAATTTATATTTATATTAATAAAATATAAATAAAAATAAAATTATTATTTAGATTCAAAATTAATAATTAAGACATTACAACTCATTTTCTTAGGTGTTTGGTTTTATGATTTTTTTAAACAATAAAAATAAAATAACTCATAGCATTTTCTTTTATTTCTATTAAAAAAAAAATAGTTAAGTAAAACTTGCACTAACGCAGACAGCATTTCCATTCATTCATATTAAAATGTAAAAAAAATCAAACTCACCCAGAAAGCATTTCAAAAATTAGCACGCCCAGGGCCCACCAGTCCACCGCCAGACCGTGACCTTTGCCCTGGATAATCTCAGGCGCCAGATACTCTGGAGTTCCGCATAATGTACACGTCCTACACACACACACACACACACACACACACACATACACATACACACAGAGTCCACTTTATCAGGTAAACCTACATTCAGTATTTTTAAATTTAAAAGTGTTTAATGAAAATGAAATGATTTTGCCCAAAAAACAGTAACTTCATGAATGTCATTTTTGTAATGATTAAATTATTATTTTATTCTTATTTACGCTGTTCGGTATTTCATCAGCATTTCATCCTGCACCTAATGAACCCCAGAGAGTGTGAGAGAGAGAGAGAGAGAGAGAGAGAGAGAGGGAAACAACAGGAGAACATCAATGAGAGTAAGCGATGGGGGGATGGAAACTTAGTGAATAAGATGGAGGTACATGAAAGAAAGAGAGATAAATAGAGTGAGAGCGGAGAGACAGAGACGAAATGTCACCGTTAACGACTGTCTCGTTCCCTCCATCTCTAATTAACACTCCTACCTGTGTACAAACACGTGCTGTGGATAAGATGGGAATTATCGATATGTCTATTTCTATATCTTTGTATCCATATTTCCATATCTATATATCAGTGCATGATTAATGTTCTATAACAGCAGCTCTGACAGTAGTTCTGGCTGTAACATCACAGGTTTATATTAGTGTATAATATAATGTATAATACGTTTCCATAGTAACAGCTCTTTCACATGGACTTGTATGACGGATGAGCCACATAACCCAGACCTAATAATATATTTTTTTTAAATACATGTTGTTGTTTAAAAAAAGAAAAAATGTTTAATTGTTGATGTGGTGAAGTTTTCTGTAAGGAGACGTTTATGTAACATTTATGGAAGGAGTCTCCAGTTCCAGGACAGGAACGTCTTCAGGACAGAGGAGTTTACGCTTCTCTGTAAAATAACAAAATATTTCTAGTTTTGTTCTTCTTTAAGTCTTCTTCATGTTTGCTGAAGTACTGCATGTGCGCTTTAATTTCGGATCCTAACCGCATGCATTTACATTTTGTAGTCAAATGTGTCTCCGGTCAGACAGACTGAAATCCTGCACCGCGCATTAACATGCAAATGAGCTCTTTTCATTTGAATACCAACGTCCAGTGCTGTTCCGTCTCATATGTGTGCCGATTTCACTAACTTTGGCATTCATGGAGTATGTGCAGCACCTATTTGGAGGGGGTTTAGTTCTCAGATGTTTCTTGGAGATGCAGATGCATTTAATCCAAATTTCCATTTGGATATAATTCTGATACTCGAGACACATGATAATAAAATAGGAGTGTGTAATAAAGTGAAGTAAGTGTACACCGTGTTTAAAACCCCAACAACAGCAGCAACACATCTGTGCCAGATACACTCATACCATGTCAGGGTCACTGATGTACTGAGAATAAACCACCACCCAAATCATATCTGCTCAGTAGTGCTCCATTTGCACTGACAGACAGGGCAGAGGGGGCCAATACTTTGCACAGAGTAACAGATGAGCTACAGTCTCTGAAAGGTTCACAGAGTGTATTAACCAAGTAGGTGAAGCTACAAATCTCTCGACTAAAAATGTTTCTGTTATTCAGAGTTGGTTACATAAGCTTGTATTTAAGTTTAAAAGTTACATCGATATCTATGCAGGGAAAGTTCCTCGTATTCAGACTCGACTTACGAACATGCTTAAGATGATTTTCTGCTCATGTCTCCAGATTATTCTTGAGTAGATCATTCCAACGGTCCCATTATCCCTATACATCCATAACAAAGCTTTCAGAGCTAAACTCCGCCCCCTACCTGTCTACGACCTTCTTGGCAAATCCAAAGTCGGTGAGTTTGATGTGACCTTCGCGGTCCAGCAGGATGTTCTCCGGTTTCAGGTCCCTGTAGACGATGTCTTTAGAGTGAAGATACTCCAGCGCACAAATGATTTCCGCTGCGAAGAACAGGCCCGTGTCGTTACTGAACTTTCCGCGACTGCGCAGGTAGCTGAAGAGCTCGCCTCCAGGCACGAACTCCATCAGCATGAAGAGACACCGATCATCATGCCATGTCCAAAACCTACCAGTTTAGAAAAGTGAGAAAGTGACAGGAAATTTAGCATTTTCCTGAAAACCTTCATCTCTTAACCTTTTAACTCTCAAATGTGTCAGTATGAAAGAGTCCATCTGAAGAACCAAAACTGTTAGATGTTTGTTTTTCTGCATCATTAACTCCAATGCACAAACTACACATCATTAGAGCCAATTAAGTTTTTCCTCGAGGTGACAATGAATTTCTTCACAGCAGACGTGCATTTATGTGTTTGTTCCACATACTATTATGTAATTCGACACAACTTCAAACATTCCAGCTAATACATTTTAAATTATGCTGTGGCTTGGAACAAAGAATTCCCAACAGAAGACTTTTTCTTTGGAAAAGTCAGCTGGACAAGAATTGCCACCGAACGATGAGCCTGAAAAACGTGTTCAAATAAAGGATCATGGTAAGGAGACTTGTTAGTCACACAGAGTTCTAGTCCACAGCGGGTTGTGCTTTATTCATTTTGAAAATGACAAAAAAAAAAACAAGAAAGATTTAAAAAACGAGTGCTGCTCAAATATCATGTGTTTTGGTTTGGGTTCCCCTTGTGCTCTTGTTTATTATGCCATATACCTGTGTTTATGTTCTAGACCTTTCTCTGTGACCTGTTTGGTGTTCGCCCTTGATTAGTTTGCCTACTTACACCGATCAGCCATAACATTAAAACCAACGACAGGTGAAATGAATATCACTGATTATCTCATTAGAATGGCACCCGTCAAGAGTTGAGATATATTAGGCATCAAGTGAACAGTCTGTTCTCGAAGGTGATGCTGGAAGCATGAAAAATGGGCTAGCGTAAGGATCTGAGTGACTTTGACAAAGGCCAAATTGTGATGGCTAGATGACTGGGTCAGAGCATCTTTAAAACAGCAGGCCTTGTGGAGTGTTCCCGGTATGCAGTGGTTAGTACCTACCAAAAGTGGTCCAAGGAAGGAAAACCGGTGAACTAGCGACAGGGTCATGGACTCCCAAGGCTCACTGATGCACGTGGGGAGTGAAGGCTAGTCCGTCTGGTCTGATCCCACAGAAGAGCTATTGTAGCACAAATTGCTGGAAAATTTAATGCTGGCTATGATAGAAAGGAGTCAGAACACACAGTGCATCGCAGCTTGCTGCGTATGGAGCTGCGTAGCTGCAGAGCGGTCAGAGAGCCCATGCTGACCCTGTCCACCACCGAAAGCTCCTACAATGGGCACAGTCCTGGGGAAGAGATGGCACCAGGATGCAGGGAAAAAGCCGGTGGAGGCAGTGTGATGCTCTGGGCAATGTTCTGCTTGGAAACCTCGGGTCCTGGCCTTCATGTGGATGTTACTTTGACACATACCACCTACCTAAACATTGCTGCAGACCGAGTTACACCCCTTCATGGCAACGGTATTCCCTAATGGCAGTGGCCTCTTTCAGCAGGATGATGCGCCCTGCCACACTGTAAAAATTGTTCAGGAATGGTTTGAGGAACATGACAAAGAGTTCAAGGTGTTGACTTGGCCTCCAAATTCCCCAGATCTCAATCCGATATCTGTGGAATGTGCTGGACAAACAAGTCCAATCCATGGAGGCCTCACCTCTCAACTTACAGGACTTAAAGGATCTGCTGTTAACGTCTTGGTGCCAGATACCACAGCACACCTTCAGGGATCTTGTGGGTCAGAGCTGTTTTGGTGGCACAACACAATATTAGGCAGGTGGTGTTAATGTTATGGCTGATCAGGGTACATACCCTGGTGTGTCTATGTCTCGTTGCAAGGTTCTGTCAATTATATCACGCATTTCGGAGCCTTGTAGTCTGCGTCCGTGTTTCTCTACCTTGTCTCCTTGTACTCTGACCCCACTGTATGAACCTCCGACTACTTGTCCTCAATAAATTCACACGGATTTATTGGCAAAATGAAGAGGCACCTCAATTATATGGTAGTATTTTGGCTTCAAAAGAGATGACCACAGGCAGACTGATGTTATATGTAAAACATGTAAATCACGGGTGGCAATGCAAACAGGACTACAACACTACAAATCTTTACAGTCACCTTCAGTCAAAGCACAACAATTTGTATCAGCTGTGTTCGGCAGAAAAATCTTCAAACACAGGTAAATCAGCCTTCGTTTCCGAACCTAAGCAACAACCCATAGCATCAAGCTTAACACCATATCCTGCAAGCTCCCAGCATCATAGAGAAATAACAGAGGCCATAACACATTTACTAGCAAAGAATATGGTGCCGATGGCCACAGTTGGGAAACCAGGATTTGTGCACCTGATGAGTACCATAGACAAATGGTACAACATTCCCTCTCACGCTCATTTTTCCCAGACCGCTATCCCCCAAATGTACGAGCAATGTCACTGGGGATGTCAGCGAAGTTGGACCTGAGAGATGTCAAACATTCTGCGTGTACGAGGACCTCTGGTCCAGCAGGACAACAGAGCTGTACATTAGCTTGACAAGTCACTTTATTGTCGGTGCTTACAGATGTCGTACTTCCCAGCGAGCACAGCGGGGAAAACATAGCTCTGGGACTGCGAGAACCTTGTCTGGTTGGAATTTGAGTGAGGAGCGTCTAGTGTTTTACTAGTGTTTTACCACCGACAACAAAACAAATATGGTTGGCCCCGACTTCAGGGCTTTGGGCACAGACTGCACCTTGCCATTGGTAAGTGTTAACTTTTTATTTCAGTAGTTTTAATTATTCATTTTAATATATAATAATTTTTTCTTAAACGTTTAATTCTATATTCTGTCCCCCCTCCTGCAATGTGATGTTAATACCACTTGTCTAGTGATTTAAACTGGGATAGCATTATAGATGAGTTAAATTAGATAAATTTCATATATGAAACATATGTTGGTTCTATCATTTTCAGTTTTTAAATATATAAATATACTTATAGCATTATCGTATTGCATATCACATTTTTCTTCAATATCGTGCAGCCCTAGTTAGGATACACAGCAGCAGTCAAGGCACAGGCATGTCCAAATATATAAGACTTCGCAACGAAACATGGAAACAGCAGACAAACTAATGAAGTGCTAAACACAGAACAGGTGCACACGTTTGAGAAACAGACAAATGAAATGACAGGGGCGGAGACAGGACTATAAAAAAGCATGTGGTAACACAAACAACAGCACAATTGCGAGCAGTGCTCACTGAGAGGTGGGATTTGTGACAATTTTTTGTAAATTATTACATCAACGTAAGTGTCAAATTCCATATTTGAAGTGGGAGGAAACCGGAGACAGGGAGAACATGCGAAACTCCACAGAGAGAGTAACCTGAGCTCAGGATTGTACTGGGAACTCTGGAGCTGTGAGGCAACATCCAACAGCAGTATTAGCTAATGAGCAAGCTGTAGAGGTTTATATCCTCCTGGTGTCTTGGAGCTAATTCAAGAAACCAGCTACATGTAGTGGGAACTGAGAGAACAGGAGAACACAAGAACATTTACTGAACCTTTCAGCTCCTGAGTCAAACCAATGATACATGATACTTCATGCATTTTGTATGCCCTGAAATTAGATGTTAAAAGCCCCAGAAATAAGCTGCAACACAATACGGCTGCATTAGATGCCTTGTAGGCCATTAGCAATAAATATAGCAAGAAATTCAGCGTCTGGAGCATCAGAGCAGTTTAAAAATGCATCATCTGATATGCGGAGAGTCCTTTTAGGAGAAAGCTAAAAGTCTGACTGGATTTGGACAATTTCAAACCCTCAAAGTGTTTGTGTGACTAGTTACAAGAACGAAAAAACCCAACAATCTCCACCATCCAGTAATGTTAGGAATATGAACATAGGAGTTGTTCTACAAATGCGGTGGTAAGCTGAACATCTTTTCCATCAAAAGTTTGTCAAATTCACAAAATATACTGTATATTCAACAAAGTCATATATATATTTTCCAATTTGAAACTAACACCACTGACAGTAACACCACTGATAATATTGCACAAATGTGGCAATTATAAAGACTTTAAATACGAGTAATAACACGTGGTTAATTTTTGTAGCCATTTTTTATTTTTATGGCTGTCTCCCAAATGCTTTAGTTTCTTGAGAGAAAAACTAAAACAATGTAGTTTGGAACAGTGTAAAGAAGAGTCGCTAAAAGAAAACGTCTTAAAAGATGCACAAAAAGTGCATCTGAAATTCAGATACGGTGTCTGAATTTTTGTCCCAGTGTTGCCCTAGTGCTACATGGCTAACTTTGCTAATGAGTAACTGTAGCTTCGAACCACTAATTAGCATCATGCTAAGCGTATTTACCTCAAAACTCATTGAGGTGTTCAGTAAACAGACTTAAATATAACTTACAGTGCTCTAAAACTACTAATTAGCATCATGCTAAGTACATTTACCTCAAAACTCACTGAGGTGTTCAGTACACAGACGTAAATATAACTTACAGTGCGCTAAAACTACTAATTAGCATCATGCTAAGTACATTTACCTCAAAACGCACTGAGGTGTTCAGTAAAGAGACGTAAATATAACTTACAGCGCTCTAAAACTACTAATTAGCATCATGCTAAGTACATTTACCTCAAAACGCACTGAGGTGTTCAGTACACAGACGTAAATATAACATACAGTGCTCTCTCTGACGCTAATTTTGCTGTTTATGAGGTAATTTATGAACAAATGGCATTTCCTGATTATCCATCGCCTCAACATTAGCCTCGTAGCACCGGAGCTGAAACTTAAAAACCAGTAAATCAGTCTAAATTAGATTTTTGCGTAAACTACACCTTGGACATCAGCACGAATGTGCACAAATTAAGAAATTCATTTGTTATAACCTGCTTTAAATAGCCAATCAGTGATTTACCTCTTTCTAAAAAACGAAACCAGCAAGCGGAACTCACAGTTTGACGATAAAGGGGTGATTGACCTCCATGAGGACTTCTTTCTCATTGTGAACGTGTTGCTGCTGTTTCAGTCGGATCAAATCCACGATCTTCATGGACTTTAACGCAAAATAGCCCTTGGTTTTGCGATCCTGGACCAGCACGACGCGACCGAAAGTCCCTGTACCTGTGTGAAGAACATGCAGAAGGAGGAAAACAAAATGAACAACGGGGCAATTATTCAGGCTCGGGCGGCCATTTTGGATTTCTACAGCTGTGACCTTATTATTATTATTATTATTATGTTGTTGTTGTACGAGTCTTATACAGTCTAAAACATGATTATGGCCTTACGTAGCTTTTACATATTGATATGCGTAATGTCCGTGTTAATACAATTAAAAAAGTTCGTAAATGTACATATTTCTATTTAATGCGTTTAACGTAAACCGGCCATAATTTGCGTATTTACTTTTTGTTGGACTGACAAATTTTATTTAATGGCCTTAGTAAATAAAAATAAGAATTATTGTGTATTATTATCATTATAATTTAGTAGTATTACTAGCGTAACTTTATTGCTAGCGCTACTACTACTACTAACAATAATAATAATAATAATAATAATATCTTGCTCCCACAGTAAAACCTGATGATCTCTTGTCCATGCCTTACTATGATGATCCCGTTTCCACACGTTAATAATAATAATTCACGTTATGTTTAATTAAGATGGGATGTGAGCAGCTGGCCTCGGTTCGCCCGAGCGTTAGCGTCCTTTCTGAAAAACAGCTGATGTTCTCGTATTCGCACTCAACAGCCACGACTTGTAGCGCTTCGCACGCAGCCTGGAGCGGCTCTGCTCACATTTAGTGCTCGGTAAGCAGCAATTCCACACTCTTCAATCCATAAGGTTCATTCGCAGTCTCATAAAGAATTCAGGCCACACACATTCCCCACCTCTGCAAACCGTAAAATGGATTTTTTTCCCTTTCCTTGCCCCCGAGGTGAACGTCGTCCTGCTGCAGTGGCGTTGTGTCCAGCTGGAACGACCCACGCTGGCCAATTATCACCTGCACTGCGATCACTAAACACCTTTACACCACGGCGCCGCTCAATCCTTCGCCTCTGATTGGTCAGGTTTATGTCTTATACCTTACCGTTTCTATAGCAACCTTCACGCTGCTTTGGTGCTAGCTGCTATAACGTAAGTGAGAACTTGTCTCGTGGTCGTTCCACAACCTTAAATGTAGCTAGAAACGGATAAAAAGCATGACGTTCTGTAATAAATTCTCGGAGTTTGCGTGGTGTAAGAGGAATAAAACACTTTTTTCGGTGTGGTCACAGGAACTCATGACTCTGCCCACATCCACCCCAGCGTTATTGATTATTTTCCTGTAACAGCACGACCCTGAGTGTTTGATTCCTCACACAGTAATCATCTGCGTGCAGCAGGCAGGTAGTAAATACAGCGGCGGTGTTACTGAAGTAATCAGACGCATCTTTTTTGCTCTGTTGATGGTGAATCGTGCTGTCGGTGCGGTCGCGTGCCGTGTCGTTATTCGGTGTGTGCTGGCTCACCCACGGTGGCGACCGACTCCAGCACGCCGAGGCTGAGGTGCGCGGCGCCGGCCTGCTCCTGGGACGCTCTCGCGCTCCCCTCAGCATCTCCGTCCGCGACTCCTCTTCCGCCGCGTTCGCTCGAGCTCCGCGCTGCCGTCATCGTCGCTTCACGGCGCGCGAGACCTCCGTGCCGCGCGCTCCGTCCGCCATCGCCTTCTCGCACGCGCGCCTCCGGCTCCTCGCAACACACAGCGCTAGCGGCGAGGCTCGAGCCCACGCATCCGCTCGCGCGCACACCGCTAACGTTTACGCGTGAACGCTAATAATGAAGCCTGCAGAAGGTATCGCGTAAAAGCGCGCGCGCTCCCGCCCCTCTGATCGCGCTGCTGAGTCTGCGGTCTCGTGCAGCCTGCGCGCGGTGCGGGATTTTCACTGCTGCTGCTGATGTGCTGAACGCGAACGAGTCGACTCCTGGAGTCGGTTCTTTGAGCCGAGTCTATTAGGTGAACCTTAAGAGTCGACTCGCACATATGAGTTTTTTCTTTCTTTCTTTCTTTCTTTCTTTACATTACATTTTTATTTCGATTAAGTACTCAAGATATTATCTCATTTTAGCTTAATAACTCATTATCTCAAGATATCATCTCATTATTTTGGCCTAATAACTCATTATTTTAATATATCTCATTATTTTGGCTTAGTAACTCATTATCTCAAGATATTATCTTGTTATTTTGGCTTAGCAACTCAATTTTAACATATCTCATTATTTTGGCTTATTAACTCGTTATCTCAAGATTATCTTGTTGTTTATCTTAGTAACTCATTATCTCAAGATATTATCCCATTATTTTGGCTTAGTAAATCTATCTCAAGATATTATCTCGTTATTTTGGCTTAGTAACTCATAATTTTAAGATATCTCATTAGTTTGGCTTAGAATCTCAAGATATTATCTTGTTTTTTATCTTAGTAACTCATTATCTCTAGATATTGTCCCATTATTTTGGCCTAGTAACTAATTATTTCAAGATATTATCCTGTTATTTTGGCTTAGTAACTCATTATCTGAAGATATTATCTCGTTTTGGCTTAGTAACTTGTTATTTTAAGACATCTCATTGTTTTGGCCTAGTAACAGCTTAGTAAGTCAAAATAGCAACTTGGTAAATCAGAATAATGAGATACTGAGTAATGATTAACACACGCCAGACTGTTTATTATTTTAGTTCTAGCTGATGTGGCGCGTCCTCCGTCTCTGTGAATGAGCTGTTACTATGGAAACGATAGGGTTAGAACAAGAGCATTGATGGTTAAAAGAGTCGACTCTTACTGGTGATCTGAATCAAACTCACTGAACAGAGCCTTCAGTCCTGGCTGGTTTTTAAGGCGGTGAGGCTTTTGATTGGTTGGTTTATGCAGTTGTTAGGCCAGGAACACTCTGATTGGCTGCTTTTTACAGCTCAGTCCCCAGGTGGCTTTTTAAATTTATAAAACCATGCAACTATTTTGAGTTTTTCACTAGTTTGATTACTGGATGAATTTGTGATTGGCTGATTCATGCAACTATTTTCTGAGGAGCTTTTTGATTGGTGGATCCATGCAGCCTTCTGATTCATCACTGTATATCGTAATGTATCATTTCCCAGGATGCTTTTATTGGCTAAAGTGTACAACTAATTTCCTTCTGGTTGGTGTGGAGAGTGTAGCTGGCATATGTGTGGAAGTTTAACTTGTTTTTATATAAGAAAGCTGTATTATATGAGTTATTATGAATATCAGGGTGTGTCAGAATGTCACATAAGGCACACAGAGGTATTGTTATTGAATGTTAATTACACATGGATGTGCACTTTCAGACTGCTGAAGCATGAGTCCTATGTTCTTTAAAAGCTTTGCTGCTGACTTCAGTGACTCCGGCCTGAGGATAAATATTTTAGATGGCTATTTGCTTTAACCCAGAATGTGCTGGAACTTACAGTAGTGATGGGAATTACGGCTCTTTTCGGCTCACTGTTATTTGGTTCTAATCCACAGATAAAGTCAGAACATGTCTTTTTGAATAAATGATGATATCTAATCACAAATATAGCCACACAGGACGCTCATGTGCTGTTTGGGCAGAGGAAGGCATGAAGGTTTCATCTGATTTGATTAACAAACATCACCCAAACCCTGACCAGGATAAAGCTCTTACTGACAAATTTTGATTAAAGGTGCATGAACAAATAACCTGGAAAATATGATAAAAAATGTTTTAAGTATATTATACTTATTCTCACGAAGAAACATTGAATGATTATTTAAAATGTATCTCTATTAATAATGAATAATGGGTTGACATGCACATATGCTGCCTATTACTTCCCATCTCTTTCTTCTGATATATCCAAGAATCTCAAATTTGGCTCCAAAGACTTTATGCTTTATTCTCTTGTTTTAACTCTCTGCAGAACTGTTCTCCACGACACCTCTGAATCCATGCTCATGGTCCAAAGGTCTTCAGATCCTCAGCCTGCATGCGGCTTGATTGTTTTCTCTGTTCTGTCCCTGAAAAACTGCTAGTCTGCTATTTACCTCGGGACTTAGTCAGAAACGAAAGGATCTGCCGATGGAAGAAGACCATCAAGACCATGTCAAGCTTGAAATGAGTAAAAAAATATCTAGATCTAGACTGAACTGAGAGATCTTGTATTTGTTGTGTATCACATAATCACATCATGAGAAATAGCAGAGAAATTCTCCTATACTCAAGATATTTTTATTATTTTTTTGTGCAGTGAAAGAGTTCTTTGAACTAAAACAGAAGGACGAAGAGGGAACTCATCAATGTTTGATCACCCTTCTGTCCTCTTTTCTGCCGCAGGTATAAAATGGTGCATGCTCTTCTCCGTTCCTCTACACAGCAGCTCTTTCCCACCAAATCCCCCAAAGCAACATTTACTGTATAGTTCTGCAGCTTAGCCATTCCATATAAGAGCCCAGACAAAGAGCTGCACCGTATAGAAACCACACTGTTGAGTGGCCACTTGTAGCACCAAGTGCTCATATCAGCAATCGCAATTACATTTTGCATTATTTATGGATTTCGGCAGACGCCCTTATCCACAGCGACTTATATTTATCTCATTTATTCAGCTGAGAAGTTGAGGGTTAAGTGGCAGCTTGGCAGTGCTGGGATTTGACCTCATGACCTTCTGATCAGTGGAAGTGATCCATTTTATGAATCTGCATCAAAACATTTAGGACCAACCCAAATTAGCTAAGAATACACCAAGATGCAGATGCAGATCCAAATATTATTTTAATACCTGGCCCAAATCTGGCACAGATCCGCATCAGAAGTGGTTCAAACTGAAGTCAGAATGGCTGCACATCTCCATCCTGCATCACTGTTCGTGAAACCAAATTCACAACATGGCTTTTTTTTGCTAAAATGTTTGTACACACACAGATTCTCGAAATATCCATCATTTACCTTCAGCTTATCTTCTCTTCAATGCCTTTCAATCTTTCAGTCCATGTTTTCAAATAGCTTCTTAACTGTTTATTCAAAGTCTGTGACACTACCATTAAAATATAGCCATAAAATCTAGAGTTAATATTATTAATCATTTATTATTCATCTTTTCTTCAACATTGTTATTGGATGCAGTCATACCATGTTCAACTGAATTCAGTTACATTAAAGAGGCAGAAGGTGGAGCTGTGGCACCTCTTCACTCTCACTATTATACACACAAATACACACACACACATTTTACTATCCTTGTGTGGACCCTCCATTGATATAAACATAAATGCAGAAAATTAATGCAATGCCACTCCTAAATCTAACCTGAACCTTAACCTCAGTAACAGAAACCTTTCGGTTTAACCACTCAACCTTATAAATATATAGATATATATATGGAGTATATTCTTTTAATAAACCCACAGGCATCTATCGTCTGAAGTACATGTCGTCTCCTGCTTTGACGATAAAAGCTCTCCTGAATTCCGTACAGTACAAATGGTGAGCCAGACAATAAACAGTTAAATGTGTCCACTGAGCTGTGAAATTATATTTATTTCACTGAAAGAGGAGCCAATTTTCTCAATGAACATTATCACAGTCTTGTACTTACGGGTCTGTCCAAAGCAATTGTACCTTTTTTTTTTTTTTTTGGGTAATTATCCTTTTGTGCCTTTGAATTTCTATAATGAAGGCAATCATACATGGCTAACAGTGTTCGCTGCTAGCTTTTGAAAGCTCATAAGCTCAACCTCAGCATTGTATTTACAAGCAGTTGAAGTTTTCATTAACTGTTAGTCACTCGCTGTCAAATTCCTCACACATAACATAATTCACGTGCCAATAAGCAGCTTGTTCCTGACAATGTTTTCTCCACGGTAAGTGTCTTCTATGTGCTCGTCAGTGCTTCTTAAATTGCTAGCTAGATGACTAGATATACCGTAGAAGCACTGGCGGGCACAGAATATATTAAAAAGGGCTTTTCTTGTTGTTTCTGCTCCTCCTAAACCCAAGTCTTTAACGATTGTCTCTGTTTGCACAATCAATCTTAATTGTATTGCAATAGCTAGTAGACGTTGTGTGTGACGTTAGCATGTATATTACAACATCACATACAGACCAAAGCAATTGAAAAAATATCCTTTGCTCAGTTTTATAAAGGAAAGACTGAATTTTAAAGGAAAAAAATATAAACTGTTGAAGGCAACATCAATCTCATGAGCCACTCTAATGGCAAGGCCCCTGAAAGCTTTCCCCTGAAACACTTCCAGCAGGACTTAGTGAGCAGAAGTTGGTAATGTTTAGCCACTGGACACCCAGGAGTGAACAAAAGATGAATGGGCCCATTTGATTAGTTTATTACAGTGATTAGGAGGCTTATAGGTTTTCTCTGTGGGTCATTGAAGGAATGTGGGATATTTCATGTGCGCTTGAGTGATCTTGTGATCTATGTCCCAGATAGTGTCTCCTGTGAAACAGGATTATACCAGAATGGCTTCGCGATTGAGTTCTCAGGGAGGAGCTGGGTATATTCAATGTGGAACAAGAAGAGATTGTTTTGGTGGTTGGTATAGACTACAAATGGGCATTCATCTCATTCTAGCCAATGTCTCATTTCCTCTATTGCTAGTTTGACAGCCAGTAGTTCATGGTTACCAGCATCTTAATTGCATTCAAGCAGAAGAGCTTCTTGGAGAAGAAGGCCACTTGCTATAATGTGGAAGGATCTCCAAGAAATTGTGACAGGATTTCTCTGAACATTTTATGAGTTAAATGGGTAGAGCTGGAGTAAGAAGAGATGGTGTCTATGTAAGCAATGATGAACTTAGCAGGCATTTCTTGAAGAAGGGCATTGATAAAAGCTTGAAAGACAGTGGGGGCATTGATCTACCAAATGGCATTACCAAATATTCATAGTGACCAGAGGCGGTGCTAAATGCAGTCTTTGATAAGGTTGTAGGTGTGTCTAAGGTCAAGCTTGGTGAATATTTCCAATGAGGATGGCTAAAGGTAATGAGTAAAAACGATTTCACTCTGACCTGATTCAGTCCTCTATGATCAATGCATGGAGAAAGTTGCACAAAAAAGAAGCCAGCAATGCCTCCCCAAAGCTTTGCTTTCTGCTGTCAATAGTGGGTAGACAGGAGATTGAAGAGGTGCCATATTGGAGGGCAGCTTGATTGTGCAATCATTATCATTTTACTCATATGGCTGTTGCTTTTATACAATGCAATCACAATTGAGACAGGATACAACTGAGCAGGATTTTTCAGGGATTAAGGGTCATGCTCAAGGGCCCAACAGTGGCAGACTAGCAATGCTAGGATTTGAACTCACATCCTTCCAATCAATAGGCCAATGCCTTAACCACTAGAGCTACCACTGCAGTCTTAGGGATCATAGCTTGTGGGCGTAATGCATATGCTTTCATTCTAAATAGCATGGTGATATCTCAGGGATTTGCTCCAAGCCAGGTCTATCAAGTGATGTAGATGCAATGGTGATAGTAAAACATTCCACACATTGTGTTCTCTAGCCAGGGGAGGCCCAGAACATGCTAAGGCGATGTGGTATTCAGAAAGGAAATCTCTTCATTATGCAGGGCATTTGTCTACAAACAGCTCCACAGGATGCTATGGGTGATCACTCTCTTCCCTACAGGTTGACCATCCAGTGCTCGAATGTGCATAGGGGTCCCTAGTGGTTTTATGTCCAGTTGAAATTCCTGGGCCAGGATTCTGGTTGATGAAGTTCTCCACAGCTCTTCACATGTTGAAGAAATGCTGTATAAATAGATGTCTGAATGGTGTAATGTAATTTAAAGAATGAAAGGCTTGTGGGAAAGAATGTGTCTGGCTCAAAATTACCGCACTAGCGAATGGCCGATTGACTATGCGTATTCCCATTTGAGCTGTTTGCCAGATGACAGTTTAAAAAACACTGTGTGCTGGGAAACTGAAGTCCATTGTGATCTTGCGAGCATTCCTCAGGCACTGTGACTAGTAATCATCATGTAAACTTGGGAGTCTGTATCCTCTGATGAGTTCTCACCACTTGTGGAGTGGAGAGGCTTGTATGTGTGGGTGGTGCAACAGCGATACAAAAAGGCAAAATGCTCTCTATGTTACAGTTAAAGATGTTGGTGAGGATGTTAGAGGCCAGTCCAAACTGGTTTCTGGCAGGCATACCTTATGACCGTGTTGGGGTAGAGGGACTAGGTGAGATGATAAATATACAGAGAGGAACTTTCTGCTGGTGTTTTCTCAGCAGAGCTCTGATCTTCTTGCCAGTATATAGGCCATCATATCTCTATTTGTGATGAAACCCAGGAAGGATGTATCATCAGCAAACTGAAAAATAAAGGTGGGATCTCCTGATGGCCATAATGACCTGTTTCATCACCTTCCTCCCACCTGGCTCAACAATATATCCATTGATCAGAAATATGTTGTGTAGAATAGCACAACACACATTGACCTGACGAGCTATCTGGTTTAACTTCAAGGGTGACTTGAATGATACCTGGACCTTAGAATGGATTGCACTGGGTCATTAGTGAGATTAGTGGTACGAGGCAAAAGATCTCCATCTTTAAGAAGATATAGTCTACCAGGTGATACAGCCTTTTTGTGAAGATGATGGACAGACCCCAGATAGCCCACAAAAATGTCTAAGAGTTTGCCTTGGTAATCAGACAAGTACATTAATATGGTTTATCCTCCACCCACACTTCCAAAAAGCCTCACTGCCTGACAAATGAGCAAATCCAGATTCTACTAATGCCAGAGCTTGTGGTGATGGAAAAGTAATGATGTGCAAATGTGTACAATCATATGAGTAATGGTCTGGGGATTATGTAACACCTTTTTGCTACCACCCTGTAGGATGTGGCACTGGCAAGCCTGAAGATAAATACCAGAAACTCCCATCAAATCCACGGTCCCATCTATGCTCCTGTGGACTTCGGGGCACAGCAATGAGGTATCCCTAAATGTATGTAGCTTAGAGACAACAGGAGCACAGATCAGATTTCTGTTCTTCCTGTCTTTTTGTTTCTTTTCCTCTTTTTAGTTTTTGGTATTACTTTATCAATATTGCTCCTTCGTGAGGGAGGCTTTCTACAAAGTTAAGCCAATATTAACAGTCAGTTGAGAGCTGCTTAGAGGCTGTTACCCTAAACCCTGCAGTCCGGGTAGTCATAGGAATGCCCTTGTCAGATAAACCAGAAATAACTATTGCATTACTGCAAAGATTAAAAAAAAAACATTGAAAAACAGAGAGATCTAGAAAATGATTTTGGAGTGGATTTTAGGTAGTTATTACCTAATGCTAGCCAATGCTAATGTGGATTTTTCTCCTTTTTCATATGCATAAAGGTCAAGCATCTTTTGATGAAAGGCAAAGTAGCAATTTTTCAAGCTAAACGACTCTGGCAGGTGTTAAACCACTCCGATATGAATTGTGAATGCACCAGACTCTTGACCTTTTCCCTAAAGAATTGTCATTATTTTCGTTATCATGTCTTTCAACCGCAGCAGATATGAATGACTGTACAGTCCACTTACAAAGAACTGTTATTATTCCATCAGTCATCAAAAAACACAAATTATATTTCTTAAAGTTTTAAAAACCGAATACTCCAGTGGCTGAATGCGTAGGGTTGGGAGATGGTAAGGGACAACAGTGGCTAGCACGTTCTTCAATGTTTGAACGTTCTTCAATGTACTTACGCTTCCACATTTAGGAAACAATTACAAGACTTAATTCCTATGAAAAGTTAAGGATTGGGGGTGAGGTTAACCTTTTTTTGTGACACACCACCTTTGTTTGTTTGAATTTGGGTGCATTGTACATGAGATCAGGATGGTGTTGTCGTGAAAGCACACCTTTTTCTTTTTTAAATCTATGGTAACATTTGTGGAAAAAAATAATAAAGCAAAATAATGAAGGATTTTATAGAACAGCTAGATGTCAGTTTCATATGAGATATTTCATATCACACACTTTTATATAAACACAGATAAACTTATGAATAAACATTAAATAAGTTTAGTTCATCAAACCTTTGATCATTGTCAATACACCCACACAGACCCCTACACACACACACACACTACTTCAGCGATCAGCACTACAAGGCCTATTGACAAATGTCCTTGTCATTGCATGTTTCTAAGCAATCTTGCATTAAAAAAAATCTCAGTAATGAAAATAAGTCACGAAGCATCTCTCCATGTCCAGAGCTCACATTATAAATGGAAAAAGGATTTGTCTTCACTCATTGAAGAAGGCCAGATGGAGATAGGACATTCAATTGAAGTCTATGTATTGACATCATGTCAAAGCATTTATTAAAACCTTGATCAATGCAACAATGGAATTTATTTATATTTGAGTTTAAAGAAATTAAAATCAAGAATCATGCCAGGACTACTGACTATCAGTAGTACTTTGTCAGTTGCCATTCTTCACTTCAACATGATAACATTGTGCTTCTTTCTTTAACTGCAATTTTCCAACCATCTAGCTGAATACAGGAATAATAGTGTCAGGTCCATCCAATTAGCACTTTCTGTCTGGCGAGCCATCAAATTGGCGTATTTCAAAAGCATTTATTTCACGAAAATGGCAAAGTCAATGTCATGTCTCTAAAGGAAATAGTCAGAGAATTAGTTTTGTATTGAAGTGAAGGGCAAGTCAGTTCGCTTAATTGGTGAAGAGACTCTCGCTGTCACACCAGCGGGCGATGCTAATTACACCACTTTACACCGAACAGTACGAGCCAAGAAAATTTGGGTGCTTAGAAATAATCCCAGCTCCTGCTCGATAAAAGGAGATGAACAGTGTGACAGAGGGGAGTTATGTTTCGCGTGAACTCGTATCCGAAAGACTGCAGCTTCATTCAAACTTTTACCAACCACGACGTGTAATTTTTAGGATATTACATTTATACTGACAACCTCGCATGTGTTTGTATTTACAGTACAATACAAGTAAGGGAACAAACAGGGGTTTGATGGAGTTACCACCCTAAAGTTGATTATTTTCCTAAATAACCACATGTCCTGATGTGTTTTATTCCTCTTATACCACACCAATTTACCAACAGTTACAATTTCATAATCATCAATTAAAGGTTATACTTTTTATGCACTTGTAGCTACATTTCATGTAGCTATACATCAAGTTACGTCAAGTTAACATCAAGCTAGTTCCTGTTCTGCCTCACGTTATAGCAGCTATAAACAGTAGTTTGATTATTAGTTCGATTCGAGTAGTCAGATTATGTAGATCATCTAGTATACAAGTCCCCGTGAATGAGCTGTTGCTACAGAGACGATAGCGAATTAGAACATACACATTAATAAAAACTTGTGGTTTGTAGCTGCACTACTGTCAGAGCTGCTGTCCTAGAAAATTAATCAACATCTTCTGACCAATTGAGAATTCAACAGTGTTTGAATAATTAATCCAGGTTTAAATGGGAACATGTTTCCTTAACCCTTCGAATCTCGAAACCTATTAGTGTTACGAAATGATAGATAAATGAAGCAGTCAATATTTTGTAAATGCCTTTCTTTTTTTCTTTTTTTTTTTTTAGGTTTGCGACACAACAAAATACCAATAACAAATGGTTCCTTTGGAATGTTATGCCACCACTTTCATATCATGCCATCAGTATTCAGTATTAGGAGGCCAGCGCTGATCCTGGTATCATGAATAAGTAGATAAAATTGTCTATAGATAAGAAAGAAGTCAATAAAAAGCCAAAAAAAAAAATCAGGGATAGAAAATGCGGACTGAAGAAAAAAATAGTGTTTTTTTGCTGTCAAATTTAATATGAAGGAACATAAAAGCAAGGAGCAATTAAAAAATGTAAAATAAACATTAATATGACGATTAATGAATGAGAAGATGGCGAGCGTGGAAGTAAATTTAATAGGAAGCTACTACTGTATATCGCCAATATATTGCTGCATGAATAATCTTTGTTGTGATTAATGTCATAATCACTGGTTTAATTTAACAAAAATGATTTGACAGCTTATAAAATAGCACTTGATCCAGCGCATACTGTTATTTTCAGTTCTACTCCTTTATGTTACAAACCAGCAGTTAATTTTGAGCACTACTTAATATAGTACATGAAATCGCACAGTGAGCAACATCTGTAGTTACGTCTAAGGTCAGAATACCGGTGCGTGTAATTGTTTGCAATGTGCGCAAACTTGTTTCGCTAAATTAGTCCACAAAGAACTTGGTTTTCTGTGGCTTATCAGCCCAAACAGTACCTTTTTACAAACTGTTCAAAGCTAACTTTACTAGTTAGATTAGCTAGGTTAGCTACTCTCGTATTTACAAAAACAAAGCCTTAAAAAAGATGCCACAGTTTTACTGATCTATGTGTTTGTTTGTTTTTTTTTTCTATTGTGCCAAATTCATGCGCTTGTACTAATGCACTTTTCATGAGTTCGAACAATGAGATTTATTTTTTCTTGAAATGGAGCAATTGACTGTAGAAAATGTGCCTAATGGCGGAGATTGAGCTCTCACACCAACCCTGTGAGTGCAGACGCATACATTTCATCATGGCAAGGAAAGGCTTTTTTATATTCCTGCGGGAGTTTGCAAAAAACAGATCAGTCAGCACCACCTGTGAGCTCTCTCAGCAACATTCATTTGGCAAGAAAGGATTTCACTTCTTCAGTTCATTTCTGGCAAATCATGCAAGACTGCAGAGAGGCTCAACAAATAGAATTTTTTTTAAAAAGTACTTGATTTTGGCAAAAAAAAAAAAAATACATATATACCTTCGTTGAGTCTTGGAAATTCTCGGGAGAAAACCTGCTGTCCATCGCTGATAAAACCAGACTGCTTTAGTGCTTCTGATGCAGGAAGATGTTCAGAACCTTCTTTTAATAAACGGAATGAAATTACAGTCAGCGAAGCGGGCCTTAACTGTCTTTGCCATTTTGTTGAAGGATTATCAGAAAACACTTTGCTGCAATCCACTTGAAAAACTGACCAAAATGCTGTCATTCTCTCAACAGACACATACATATCACAATGTATACAATCTGTCCATCCATACGGAAATGGTCACATGACCAGTTTATCGTAAGTGTGTCATAACCAAATGCAGAAAAAAATTCAACATGGCCAAAGGTTTTAAAATGAAAAATGACAAACACAGAGAATCTTATGTGTGGTAAGATGGGACGATAAGATGAGACTACTGCTGTAGGTTACACTTCAAAAAATGTGTTCTTTGTTGTTGTTGTTGTTGTTGTTGTTGTTTTTTTAGAAAAACTTCTCTTCAGTGATGCAAAACGCCGTTTTCAAAAATACGTTTTCAAAAGCTACATGTGAACTCAATATATATATAATCTACAGTGAAATCCTGTTTGTGTGAGATGTTTTAAACTGTAATCTGCATTCAACTGCTCTAATCCACGCAAGCTGAATAGCTGTTCCTCTGGCACACCATGAGCCATTCCCAGCACACTTTCTGTGTTTTCACCTGTCCCTTGTGCTATCACTCTTCTAACAGGATGCAGCTGAATCAGCAGACTCGTCCTTTGCTTTACTTTCCTTTTTCTCTGTGAGTTATGAGGTGCAGCGCTGGTACAGAACTTTACTCTTACTAAAGTATATTCAAATCTGTTTTTTGGCATTCAGATTCAAATAATTTCTGTTGCTTTCGAATACTTTATGTTTTTAAGTTTGTTGGATTGTGTAGGTGGCTACATGGGAATGAACATTTACAGCTAGCTAGCTAATACTGGTCATGGGCAAATTGCTGAAAGAGTTAATGCTGGCTATGCAGTGGAGCAATGGAAGAAGGTCTGACGAATCACGTTTTCTTTTACATCATGTGGAAGGCCAGATCCGTGTGCATCGTTTACCTGGGGAAGAGGTGGCACCAGGATGCAATATGGGAAGAAGGCAAGCTGGCGGAGGCAGTGTGATGGTCTGGGCAATGTTCTGCTGGGAAACCTTGGGTCCTGGCCTTCATGTGGATGTTACTTTGACACGTACCATCTACCTAACATTGTTGCAGACCAGGTACACCCCTTCATGGCAACGGTATTCCCTAATGGAAGTGACCTCTTCTGGCAGGATAATGTGCCCTGCCACACTGTAAAAATTGTTCAGGAATGGTTTGAGGAACATGACAAAGAGTTCAAGGTGTTGACTTGGCCTCCAAATTCCCCAGATCTCAATCCGTTCGAGCATCTGTGGGACGTGCTGGACAAACAAGTCGGATCCATGGAGGCCTCACCTTGCAACTTACAGGACTTAAAGGATCTGCTGCTAATGTCTTGGTGCCAGATACCACAGCACACCTTCAGAGGTCTTGTGGAGTCCATGCCTCGACAGGTCAGAGCTGTTTTGGTGGCACAAGGAGACCTACACAATATTAGGCAGGTGGTTTTAATGTTACGGCTGATCGGTGTAGATAGGATATGAGTGCTAAACAGATAGTCGTATCGTGTTATTCTCCTCAGGTGTACATTCTGACTCCTCAATAAAGGATGTAGATCATGCCCTTATTAAGAGCTACAGCAGATTGAAAACATTCTTTATATTCATCTAAGCAACTATGAGCGGTTAGAAGAAAATTGTGAACATTTGGACTGAATTTTAAACTACATGAAAAAAAACCCCTGCATGGTTTAAGGCCAGAAACCAACCGTCACCATTTGTTGATATGAAGTGATGCTGAATTGGTCTGATGTCCACCAGGTGTCCAACTGCACAAAAAATGCCCAGGGAGCTTGTGATTTGGACGTTTCCTCCAAAAAAAAAGAAGTTTGGACATGGGACTTTGGGTTTTATATGATGCATTAGGCACCGAAAATGTCCACAGTTTGAAACAACTGAAGGCATTTATATCAAATTATTCAGTAAAGATGGATGGGAAAGGTGCTTTGGCACTGGTCAGTGAATGAAATAACAGCTAACAAAAAGCTACAATCTTTTAATATACTTTTATTTTAGAAATGGCAGCAGAAAAGTCTCATACATGGCGAGCCAAAAGCAAACATTTCAAAAATAACTGCGAGTTTACCCTGCTGTCTAACAAATCATTTCTGTACTGGGCCGAGACATGTGTTAGTCCTAGATAGATGACTTCAGGATTCATTTACATTACTCTTCTGTTACAGTAGACCAGCATCAGATCATTTTTTATGAAGCCTGAAGCCATATTAAAGATGGATTAGTTTGATCTGTAATCAACAAATCATCAAATTCATACCAACAGCCTGGATGTATTCATCATAGCGCAGATGTACAACAACAACAAAGCTCCATATTTTGTTATTACGTTACCGGGAGGTAAATTTGAACTTTTACGTCGGGTGGAATAATTACTTGTAAGACAATAGACATTTATAGTAGATTAAAATAATAATCTTGTTATATAGTACTTCCTCAGATTAAACAAATCCAGCTTGAAAATACAGAAGAATAAATATATACAAGGACTGCCTTTATAATAAAGAAAAAAAACTCAATGTAAGTATCAGAAGCCATACACAGAGAAATAATGGCTAAATGAGTATCACTTTGAAACAAAACGTTTCTCTTCATTCTCCCAACTTTATGCATGATAGTCAATAGGTCAGGAAGAAGTGACTATAGGCCACACCCCCTGACATGCATTTAAGAGTCTGTGAAGCCAACAGATGATGAGTCTTCAGCAATAATTAGGGGTCCAAGCACCAAAGATGATGGAACCGTACAGTTTTTGCTCGGATTTTTCTTTTTGTTTTTGTTCTTCTTCTTCATATGCTATTTATCAGGCTCTGATGGTGATGCTATAGCTCAGTTTTTTTCACCATGAGTTATACTGTGGGAATTCTTTTGTTTCCTGATTCCTTGCCATCAGCCAAACAATAAAGTCTCAAGAACAAGTTAGCTCCAAGCTAACTCCGAGCTAATATCCAAAAAGCAGTCCTATGATTTTTGTCAAAATACTTAGTTGAGTCTGAACCTCAATAATTATCTCAGGAACTGTAAGTCTGGTCGAGCTGAAATTTGGTAGACTGCATCTTTGTTCTAATCTGTATGTTGAGTTTTTACGACGACCTGATTATCTAAAAGCATGTCCGTCATCAGCCAATCAGAATCCAACAGGCATTGGACAGGGTTAACAAGGGGCACTACTTGCGAATGGTGCTTGGACCCCGCAGATGTTGTTTGCAGTTATATTTATGCAGCTATATTTCTGTTTCCTTTCTTAGTTTTTCATCCATAAAAGTCAACAAAATGCAACGAAGTCTGAAACCTGAATCTTTCTGGGGATGTTTCGAAAAAAAAAAAAATCTCTCTCTTTCTGAAAGTCTCAAGGTTAGCAAGAATGTTTAGTAGACTTTTTCTAATTCTAAAAATATTCTTTTTGCGAAACTGCATCAATCTGATAACAGTTCCGAATTTCAGAGCAGTGGTTTTAAAGGGCCGTGCTGTATGACATCAACACACTGCAGATGGGAGTATGGTTCTTAGAAATGTCTCTATGATTCTTTGCCCTTGGGAGACTTTCATGGTGGACAAATCAAGCATCACACATTGATTTCTCTGTAAATGAAGCAACTTTTGAATGTAAGGTACTAAATTCTGGAACTCTAACTGCGACCAGGCTTAAATCAAACCTTTCGTGCAGTATAACGAGCTACAAAACGTGGATGCGGATAAAAACAGCTGGGCTATAAAATCCTGCGACTTGTCTCCACTGTAATGTGTAGGCAGTAAATAAATGACAGCATGTCTGTTGACACTTCCTGAGGACTGGCAAAGTTTGACATTCACACAAGTAGGTTCTCAATTTTTGGACGTTTCTGAAAATCACAAAAGACATTTAGCCTTTGAGGCACAGAGTAACCGAACAGCATGAGAATGAGATCTAAAACACCAACAGCATGTTAAGAATGGATGAAATGGAAAAGATAGACAGCGTCTGCATGAAGCAAATGTCTTTAGAAGTGAAACAACAATACAAGCACTAGCCTTTTCTTCGTTTTGTGCTTTATCCTAAGCTATATACACATTACTTTAGGCTCTTAAATAAGCATTATTTGGACTGAGAAATAGGATTATTGCCCGTTTAAGGCAATTACTTTTAGGAGCTAAGCTCGTAAGATTTACAGTATGAGCACTCAATACATGGCACAGATATTTACACTGCACTCTGATCTCTTTGTCTGGATTTAAACTGTATGAGCGTGAAACAATGATTTCTGGATCTCTTAACGTTCCATTAGATGTGCAAATCTCAGAAAATGCCATTACGAGGAGACATAACATTATAATTAGGCTTGTGCGACATAGCTATTTAGTCGTCTCTACACAATATCCAGTGATGTTTATTCCGTTTATATTATATTACCAGGACTGCCAACATTTACGTAATTTAACAATGGAGTACGCTGGTACGAGTTACCACTGTAACATACGTATACCAAAAGTGCAGTCGTTTTTCTCCCCTATCAAACAGATGAAGAACCAGTCAACATAATAATCTGGAATGATTCACGCAGGTGTTTTGAACTCTCCAATATTAAACAACTCTGCCAGGAAGCCCCACCCCTTTTCCTCATCTCTCCTGCTCTCAGGGCTTTCGGGACTTGCGGCATGACCTTGCTTTCTGCAAAGGTAAATGGAGGAATGTTTGAGTCCATTAACGTGAAATAAAATCTATCAGTGTAGTCTCCTTACACCTGAAATGGGTTTGGAAATGATCATTTTCCTTTTTTTTTTTTTTTAGGCTATCGGTTCTGGATAATTAAATCAGGTATAATTTTTTTTAAATTGAAATTCACTTTTTAAAGTGAATTGCGAGCAGGGAAAAGTCAATACTGCACAAGCCTAATTATAGCAAAACTTTTCTTTCAATAAATAATCAAATACTGATCTCAGGTACTTAAGACAGCCATGATGACCACTATTGCTTCTATCTAATGCTACTAATAGTAGCTAATGCTACTACTGCTTCTATCAGAGCAGCCAATCAAAAAAAAAAAAACTGATATTACTGATTGAGGATTGAGGGTCTCTACTCAAGAGATGACTTCACAATCTAAGCAAAGAGATCAGGACTCAAACAATGGGTTTTCATATAGGGTATCGTAGTGCTAGAGATCAAAGAAAAGTCCTATGCTTTCTTGGCTTTGCCATAAATGTGAAAATCATTACATTCATTGTTCACATTATACAGGTTATTCGAGATAGTTCATAGAGTAGTCAGTAATAAAATAACACCTTTGGTGCTTGTCTCCAAACAACCAGGTGCACTCTGTTTGACTTAAATAATAATCTGCTGCTTGTAAAGTACAGTCATTGGCACTGAGTTATACTCTAGTGGTAGAGTGTCCATGAGGGAGGCCGGTATTGCTCGGAGTGCTGTTGGCATACGGATTAAAAGGATGGTACGGCGACTGAATCCCAGAGAGAGAATTGGGAATCATGGTGATGGTGTTTGCCGTCATGATTGTGAAGTCATCCGGGGAACGACGTAAAGTGAGGGCGTAGTCTGGACAAGTGAGCCGGAGCATGTCATGCCCTTGCAATGGCTCACAATCATGATCATGGTCGTGATCTAGTTGCTTCATCTGCAAAGACATCAGATCCTCGCTTGGAACCCTTGGTACATCATTAGCAAGGTTCCTTGGAGGACTCGGGCGGCGAGTGGACTCAAAACGATGCTTGTCCTTCTTGTAATAGAGGGCTGCGAAGGCCAGGATGTTTAGAAAGAGCAATGATGCTCCAACGGCGATAGTGACGCTCAATTCGGTGGAATAGTCTCGAGCTTCTATGGTTACAGAGCTGTCCTCATGCTCTGAATTCTTCTGCTGGTCTGTGGACTGCTTGGTGTTGGATGAAGGAACCGAGGGATGCCGGGTGGTGGATGGCCAAAGTTTGTTGGATAAGCGCTTGGTGTACGAGAAAGGAGTTGTATCCTGAGGAGGGATCTTGGTGGTTGACGAGACATATTGGAAAAGTTCGTTGATGTTGTGCAAATGTGGCACTAGCTCAAGCCAGAAAGCAACCTTCGTGGCCCTGTAGTGGTCTCGGACACGTGGCTTGAGACCAATGTGAAGATACAGCTGGTCCTTGGGATTGTATTTGGACCATGCCACTTCTTCAAAGCGATTAGGTTTGGTGTGAATGAATTTTGTATCTTGGGGAACCGGCTGGTTTGGGTCTCTGAAAAGCACAACAAAGATGTCTTTAGCTTGAATTGTTAAAATTTTGATGGCAAAATTTACAAAAATTCCAAGGCCTCAAGAATAAATGAATGGCTAAATGTGTTCTACCATCAGTATGGGTCCTCAAAAGGTACAACAAAGATCTTGTAGATGGAAAGCCTGAAATGATACAAGCTGGGCATGCATCAGGATTGGCATCGTGAAATGGAATGGTTGGATTATGAAATGCAAAAAAAAAAAATGCTTCAAGCTGATGGTGTAATCTACTCACCCAGTTTTGGCAAAGTTAGTCCAGTAGGTCATAACCACAGCACTCAGCATTACATCATTCTTAGAGAAGTTGCAGCTGAAGAGATCAGTTGGGCCAATCATTGGGATACCAAAAACATATGGAAGTTCATCTCCATGCGCAGAGTCTGCCCAGGCCGGCTTCATTTCGCTCTGGCAGTGGTGGTAGAAGGCATAGAAATACGTAGGTGAACCATACTGAGCATGTAGGTCCGCAGTGGCCACAGCGGGAGCCACCCACTGGTGATCGGTAAAAAGCGCAACCAACGTTTTACGTCTTGTTTCTGGATTTTCCTTATCTGCCCAATCTGTGTACATGAACTTTATTGTCTCTCGCAGGGTATCTTTCCCTTCTGGGTAGCCATACAAGTTATCAACAAAATCTGACACGGCAAATTCAAAGTCATTTCCAGCAACACCGTCCTCGCTGTCCACGATACCGTCCACAAATTTATAGCCCTCGCCCTGGTTTACCCCGAGCATGATATCGTAGTTCAGAAACTCGCCTTGCTCCATCAGGATCTGTGGGTCATCTGGCACAACATCTCCATCAATTACTGGTCCAAAAGCGATGTGGTACTTGGCAGGAGTTATGTTCTGCTCGATGAGCTCTTTGTAGTTTTTATTCTGGAGGCACTGGATCATTTCCATAGAGTCGTCCTCGTTGCACCCCACCTTCTCGGCCAGCATTCGTGTGTACTTGGCTGGCTGGTAGTTAACGGCCCAGCTAGAAAGAGCTGTACCACTCTGAATGATTGCTTTCTGGAAGAGATCTGGAGAGTATATACACCAGAATTGTATTAGTACTAAATCTGAACACTTAAAGAACATTGTAAAGCTCCTATTCTGTACATTCTGCAGTGGATATTGGTGGGAGTATACATAAGCAATTTACCTTCCGAATAGTGGGACAAAGTCAACAGGCTGACACATGACGCCCCAGCGCCAGACCCGAATATTGTCACTCTTCGAGGATCTCCATTAAAAGCCTGGATGTTCTCTTTTACCCATCTGAGAGCCTGAATCTGGTCCAAGAGTCCATAATTTCCCTTGGCAGCTTGATCGCCTGTGCTCAAGAACCCTAAAAAAATTGTACCACAGTTTATTTGACATAAAATTGGCTGAGATCATGATAATCATACAAAATGTCTCGCAAAGGCAAATAAAAACTGATTTCCAGTGCTCATGAAAAAAAATCATCTGAACATTATTTGCATCTGTTGTTAGCATATACGGTCAGAAAGTCAGAATTATTGGCACCCTTCAAAAGACTGGCCAGAAGTGATCGTATAATATAATGAGAATAAAATCTAATACCACTGACAAGGTATCTGCAGGGACTGAATGTCTCCTAAAACGCAGAAGAGTGGGTACCTGATTTCAAGGACCGTAGCAAAGATAGACACCTGTGCCGAAAAATCACTGGAGAAAACACTCGACTGCCTAGAGGACTTTAAAAATAGAAGCCGCCAACAGAACAGTCAGACAGTGGGACTGACAAAGGGCATCCCAGGAACATTATCTGAGACTTGGATGTACTTAGCATGCATGTGAAAAACAACCAGGACAAGTGACAGTGTACCCATCACACAGGACCACAAAAACATGCCATAAAGCAATGCATTTTCTGGAGGCTTCAAAAGCCAAAGGGACTGTCGGTGTGAAGGAGAAAAAAAAAGACATTGTCTTCCAGGATGTGTAAAAGTGACATGCATAGAATCCCCAACTCATTAAATGTGCTTTTTTTGTACCTTCTTACAGAAGGATGATGATGTATACTTGTACATGGCTAAGAAAATATAGATTTTTCTTAGCCATACACAGGATGAAATAGGCACCTATTACCGTGCACCTGTTTATTCTAGCTGTTTTCTAGGTGTTTTCAGTTTACTACTTAATGTGAAATAACAGTTTTGTATAACAATATTTTGCTATTTCGTGTTCACTTCGGTACACCTAATCTTATTAACTTATTATTAAGACCGGTGAGGCAACGACTGTTTATAGCTGCTATAACACAAATGAGAACAGGAGCTAACTTGTTTCGTGGACGTTCCATAACATTAAATGTAACTATAAGTGGACAAAAAGTATAATGTGTGTTTCGTTAATAAATAAAAAAATTTAAATCGTTGGCAAGTTGGTGTGGGATAAAAGGAATAAAACACTTGAAGACATGCTGTTATAGGAAAATAATCAACTTCAGGGTGGTAACAGTAACAGTTCACGGCACTTCATGCCATCCCATTGTTAATTATTTTCCTGTAACAGCACGCCAAGTGTTATTTAATTATTCCTTATATAATGTATGTTCCTATTCAGTTCTGTTTATGTTGGATACTGCTGTGTGCTGATAGCAATGAACTCATGCTGAGCTTTATTTTTAAGATGTTATGGAAGTGCGCGTGTCTCAGTGCTCGCAGAACGGAACTGCTCTCACATGGAGCATTTTCACAAGGACAAGTAAATGAGCACGCTATCAACCTGATACCCGACACCATGCTTCCCTAGTTTCAGGGTGTAAGTCAACCTCCACAAATCAGAACGAATTCCAGCTAGGTCTAACATGGACAAGTCTAAAAAAAGTGAAGATTTTATTAATTTATGTTAAGTTTTTAAAGTGAAGCACATTAACGATTTTTTTTTTTACTTATCAAATCTTCAATTACGTATCAATACAGGTCCGTTCCTTCAAATAAAGTGTTACAGAATATGTGAACAAAACCCATATTTCTTTCTTTCTTTAAAACTTGGCCCAAAACGTCTTGGCATTGCTGCGAATAACCTCCAGTGCAGTTCATTTGCATGGTGATAAATTCATTAGTCATTGTTCATTCGTAGCTAATGGCTGCTTCATTTGATAAATGTCCCTTTTTTAAATGGGTCAGATGTGACTGTATGATTGATTATACCTGGGAACAGCAGATGGCATTTCTCTCTAAAGCTCTGAATAGTCTGATACAGAGGCACATTAACGCTTTCCATGAAGATTCCCGTAACAAACATTATTTACAGCATTAATTAACATTAACCACTCATGAATCCATGAGTAAAAATAAGCCCAAAAGCAATGACTTACTTAATAACTTTGTAGCTTTTAATTTGTAAAATTCAAAAGTGAGGCTGACTTGAAGGTTCCAACTATTCAAACCACTCAGTTTAGCTGCTGTCATTTAACTGACGCTCTTTTACGTGGACTATCATGTGGATATTAAGTCATTTATTACGTTATTTTTAGTGCATTTAAACAAACATCAATAACCACTTGTTAACTTTGGACTCTATTATGAGGCCAATATTAAATACTTAAATATGACACTATTGATTTTAATATGGCATCATTTTATTAATTCAACAACTGAACAGTGAATTAAAAGCAAGATAAAATAGACGAACCTTATTATGACTTAGTATCTCATGGATTCATAATGTTGTGCTCAGAGCACAGTATTAAAATAAAACGCAAAATAACAAGATGCGCTGGATCAAGTGCTATTTTATAAGCTGCTCAATAATAAGTGTAGAAGCCATTTTGTTTAATTAAACCATATCTTGCAGACATGAATGTGATAATTACAACTAGGACTATTCATGCAGCAATACACTAGACTTCTATTAGATTTATTTCAATGCTAGCCTTTTTCTCATTCATATATCATCGTATTAGTCTTTTTAAATGGTCTCTTGCCTTTGTGTTGCATTGTATAACACTTGACAGGAAAAAAACCAAAACGCTATTTCCTTCTTTAGTCGCACCCAGAAAATCAACTTAAGCGGCTGCGCAACCCGGCTCTGAATACAAGGAACTTTCCCTATGTAAACACTGACGTAACTTTTGTACTCTGAATATGAACTCTGAATACCCTTAGCTTATTAATTGTGCCGTTTATGATTTGTTAGTTTCCTAATGCCGTGACTAATGAAAGTTTGTGTTACAGCAATTACTCATAAAATCCTGCACTATTAAAAGTACATGATCCTGTCATTGATCGTTAATTTGAAAAGCTTATGCAAATCAATGTTTTAAACAATTCTTTCAAAATGTTTTTTTTTTAACCTGAATGATATAACCTGGGTCATGACGTAACATAATTGATTTAAAAAAAAACAAAATCCATGGATCCTTTGTGCTGAGAGGCTGATTGCATTGGCAATTTCAGATGGGCGCAAATGAAGTGACCTTCACCCACCGAAGCATAAATCACACGCCTTTTGATAAAGGTTAATTGAATTCCCTCTTTTCTGGGATGCAGAAGCTTCATCCTGACAATTTATTCCAGGGTCATCAGCATACTTCAGTTTTATTTATTTCATTATTATTATTATTTATTTATTTTTTTGCAATCCCTTTTTGTGGTAATGAGCCTCTGATCCATGCAGCTAAGCAGTGCACCCAACTCTTATTCACAATTCTCATATGATGTTCGATAAAAAAAAAAATACCCTATAAAATAAATAATAATCACAGAACAAAGATAAAAATCAAAATTTGCGTTTCAGAGCTTTTTGATTATGAATTGAGGGGCTTAGTGAACACCTCTGTGGTTGCCATGAGCAGCAATTTTAAACTGCGGATGAAGCTGTTTATTCGTAAACAGGAAAGAATGTCTCCTCCATCTGTAGATGACTGATGTAACATCTTAACTTGATCCAAGCCAGATAGTTAGCATAGTAGTTCTTAAGGCAGCTATTAGCTCGGTACATAACAAAGTGTGCAAATCACCAAGAACACTGCTTCAACTATATTTCCATTTTGATTTCAATTCAATTCTCATGCCTGCATTCTGATGACCAACTCTGGTGTAAAAGTGATCAAGTGAACTTCCTGATATTGAATATGATAGAGGTGTCTCCTGAGGTTCCCAGCTTCTGTCTGAACATTTGGTGTTTCAGCAGGACTGGTGACCCAGATGGTCCGAGGTGTCATCCATTATACCACAGCCTGGTGTTCCTTCGCCTTGCTGTATTTGCTCTAAAAATCAATCCGAACTGACCATGCCATGTCTACTACTATTTACCGGCTATAATTCCACAGGAGCAGGTCTGCTGACAAAAACTGCCAAGGTCGTGGAAGTAAAGGTTTTATTAGCAGAGGCTCTGAAGCATCATGACTCTCTACATACACACTGGCGCATTTTGTCCTTGATCTACTTACTCCAGCCTGCTTGCAAAGATTTGCTTATGTGGCCCCTGTAGAATTCCTTTTAGCATTCCCACAGGAATCATAACCCTCCACCCTTCATCAGTAGGTCATCAACAAAGTACAGATCAGATTAGCAGTGGTGGGAGGGACTTTATTCTGTCTCACTGGGAATGTAAGTGGAAGAACAGCTGTTGGTAGACCTCATCCTTAACTTGAACCCTGTTTATCTGAGCTAGCTTTGTGTCTGTGGTTAGCAGGTATCGAAGGTAATATGATTAATATGAATATTTATTTATTTTTTTAGTCTCAGTTACCAGCAGCTCTTGAGATTGGCTGCCGCCAGCAGATTTTTTTAACCACAGTGTACAGCCTGGTAGAAACACAAAGGTCTGCCATGATATTACATGAAGGTAAGTAATTACATGGCCTTGAGCTTAGAGGATCCATTCCAGTGAAACTGCTCACAGGCCTAGATCACTGCATGGGCCACATCTTCAATCTGTGCACAATT
The DNA here is from genome assembly GCF_027358585.1 of Pangasianodon hypophthalmus. NCBI lineage: Eukaryota > Metazoa > Chordata > Actinopteri > Siluriformes > Pangasiidae > Pangasianodon > Pangasianodon hypophthalmus. Next base: position 866,165 of record NC_069714.1, on the reverse strand, counting down.
TGCTCTATTTATGCTTCATGATATGTAGTCCACAGGCCTCCACTATCCGCTGAGGGCTATAGCTGAGACATGACCATCCCTAACCCAAAAGGTGTGTCTGCTGAGACTCTGGCTTATCTACCAGTGATCCTGTGCTAGAAAATGTTCCTGATGCACCTTTTTAAAGGTTTCGTAAGGTACACTGATGCACATCGAGTCATTTTAACGATGCGCTAGCAGTGTTATGTTAAGAGAGAAATACCTGACATTTGACCATAAATTGCTTAACATTAGTAACATCCTTATGGCCTCCATCTTGTTTCAGTTACATGTACGAGCAGCACGTCACCAAGAAATTGAACCCGAGTCACTGGCATGTTGCATTCACCATCATGCCTTGCTGCTGATGTCACTAGCACTTTTTGAAGTTGGACATGCTGTATATCACATCGGTTTGTAACCAATACGTTATTTTTTTAGACACTCCAGCATCTGTGTGAATTGTTCCTTGAAGCGTTCTGGTGATTACTATATTTAAAATGAAAACAGCTTTCAAAAGGTGTAAGGAAGGTAGGAAGTGGGGATCTAGGGCTGATGAATCTGCCAAAATCCAGCAAGTAGCACCGAAGTTAGAGACAGCTTATGCACATAAAATCTTGGACAGTTTTTGTTCCATTTTCATTTAGGCAAATTAGATCAACACAAACGCAGATTTTGTTATTTGGTTTTGGAGCACCATTCTGTGGCTTTAGCTCTTCCATTCTGTACCAAATCCTCATTCATTTCTTCTAGTGGATTTTACTTTAAAGGCTAGGTCTACATAGGACAAAGGGTACAGCTCCTTCTTTAAGTTGAGGTCAGGTTCTGATGTGGCCTTTAAATTAATCTCAGCCTCAGACACTCCACCTTGGGGACACATTGTGTCTGCTAGCTTTTATTCACTTTTCTCGCAACAGTTTTTCCTTAGGCGATGGCAAGAAGGGAATCTGCTAATAGCCCTTAGACAAATTCAGCACTGTGTTAAAACAAGTCGTGCCTGGCAATCCAGGGCTCCTCAGTATGAGGCATTGGATAGGTATCAAATTTAGAAAGAGCATTCACATTACAGAAGTCCACACAGAACCCCACTGGGATGAGTCTCAACGTGGACATCTGAGCATCCAGGAGGGGGATAAAACTCATCCAATGATGAGATGATTAGGGATGGTCTTCAAGTGGGATCGGAGTGGGATTTGACATTTTTGTACCCTCTGGTAACAACTGTCTTTGCCACAACTGTCTCCACTGTCTCTCCACTGTTTGAGGAGAGGAAGTTGGTAAATCTGCCTGTCAGTGCATGTCCATTTGCTAAAACTTAAAGTCAGCTTCTTGATCCCGCTGTGTGACCTCGAAGGACCCATGCCCCTTGGCGAATAATTTCGAGCTAGAGCTGGGAAGCAATATGAGGGCTTTATCTCCTGGTGCAATTGATGATCTTGTTCCTGCAGTATGGCTAAGGACTGGACACTTGGGCAATGGGGGCGCCATGCCACGAAGCTCCAGGGTTATGGCACCAGTGGAAAAAGCGTTTTATTTCAGGGTCATTCCTTTGGAATGGCAGTAATGTAATGCAATGTAAACTTTTTTTCAAAACAAATAATGTTTCAGCTTTCTGACTCACTTTCTGCTCAGCTTTTAATTTGCTCGACTCACAGCTCACTGCTCAGGGAGAACTAGAGAGAAAGACCACAGAAATATAGGTGGAATAACAGGGCTGAGGTGTGCTACTTTAGTCATCCCTCTATCTCGTCCCCAGACGCCTTCCTCCCAGTACAAACCACCTCCATCTCACACAGGGATAAGCAGGTGCAGCTCTTTTATAGCAGATAATTTACACAGCAAGTTACCTAGTATACGCATCGCAAGCAAAGAGTACTGTACTCTTTAATCTCCGCGAACTAATGCGGCATCAAACTATCCATCAGCCTGCATCTGGGAGGCGCTTGGCCCACATACAGTCTTTAAAGCACTGACACATCTCTGGGTACATGCTTTCTGGGATGGCTGTTGCTTCAGCTCTCTTTTCCTTTCTGTCATTTTCTACACTCTGAAGCCTTAATCTGGTTTAAAAACCTTCATATACACTTATGGAATAGAGTAAACCGTTTGAGGTCAATCCAAATTTCTATGAACTGTAAAGAGGTGGATAATCCACCTGATAATGTGTTAAACAGAAGAACAATCACATCATCATCATCACCATATTTATGCAGGGAAAGTTATTCGTGTTCAGACTGATGTGATGGATGGGTTTAACTTGATTTTCCGAGCAGCACGTTCAGCATACTGAAATTATTTGCATGTAGATGACTCCTCCAAGGCTGCCATGTTTTCCATGATGAAGTATTTAGTATAGAGATTTGCTGTAAACACACAGTATTTGCACCCTTTGCTGATACAGTTCTGTCAGCTGCAGTGGTCACTATTAGCACAAGGCTAGTGCAATATGGCCATACAAATGACAGAGCTACAGAACATGCAAAACCACCCAATTTACTTCAAATCTGATGTTCTTCTGACATCTGAAGCAATGAAACTCACTGGGCACGTTAGCCCACTCATAGATCACAGGCTGCTTGCAAATAAAGTGTTTCTCAGAAGTGTCTTCAAATCACCCAATACAGTTAGCCTTATAGCCTGTTGTGTTTACTTGAAAGTCATTACGCACTTAAACATGAAGTTCTGAAGATGAACGCAAAGTTTGGGGCGTGGTCATCCAGATGGGGCGGAGTTACATTTAAATACATGCTTGTCAGGAACTTTTCACCTGGTGGAGCTGAAATTTGGTACAATGCATAGTGGTCCTAATCCATAAGTGGATTTCTGATGATGACCTGATTATCTACAAAACATGGCCTTCACTGGCCAATCAGCTTTAAGCAGGCATTTGAGTGGTTAACATATCGCAAAACATGAGTGGCTGATTTGTACTAGACCCACTAGTACCTGACAGCCTCATGTAAATTGGCCAAAGGGGGAGCTATTGATGTCTTCGCACATAAAAGTAAGCAAATATGTTTGACTATATATTATTTGACTAGGATTTTTTTGTATATCTTCACAAAATTGGTGTCAAACTGCTCAGAATCTGCTCAATAAGTATCCAAAACACACTATCACATGGAAATCAATGCTAGCAGGGCTTGGGTTACATGACAAGGATGCCTTCAAAGCTAAATTCAAATAGCTGTTTCTAAGGATCCCTGAGTCCAGTCGTGCTGAAATTTGGTAGACTACATCGTTTTGCTTAGCTCTATTTGTATTTTTAACAATGACTGGGTTACTGAACAAACATGGCTGCCATTAGCTAGTCAGCTTTCAGCAGGTAGTTGAATGCATGCAGCACCTAAGATGAAAGGTGTCATAATAATACTTACGAAATGTTTATAATATAGTGTAATATAGTATAATAAAATAACTAACAACAGTATAAGTAGCTATGTTTTTCATATGTATTAAGTGACACTAATAGACAGTACCGTATGCGATGTTTTTTTGTTTTGTTTTTTTTATCAAATAATGTATGATGAAGGCAATCAGAATTCTAATCTTATTGGGAGAAAAGTTAAAGTACGTACCTAAAACTCCCAGGCGGTAGTTGACTGTAACGACGATGACATCGCCGTAGCTAGCAAGGATGCTTCCGTCAATCACGTTCGCCGTTCCTTCGACATAAGAGCCACCGTGAATGTACACCATCACCGGCTTGAGCACGTCCTCGTCGTCACCGCTTACATCTGCAATGACCAAATATTTAAAAAAATATATATATCTTGAGATCACAAAATAAACAACAAAAAAATAAATAGAAGTGTGTACAACACTGTGTTTGTTACATGATGACTGGGTGTGTGTACAGTTTCGGTCTGTAGTGGAGTGGACTTGCAATATTAGGGTTCAGAAAAGTATAATCCTCAGCCTAAACCAGACCAATCATAGCTGTTTGTGAAACAAAGTCTTACACACTAGCATACTAACTAGCATACTTGTACACTTGCATGCTAGCTGACTTCCACCTTACTGCACATGTAACATATTTGGCCACCTGGGAGCCAGAAACAGAACAATCATAACAGTCTGTGTCATAAAGTCTTGCATACTAGTACACTTACTACCCATCTAGCATACCTGCATGCTAACACAGTGCAAATGTGTATGCTAGCTTAGTAATGTGTGCGTTCTAGTACTCATGCATACTAATACCTGCCTACTATCACGCCTGCATAATTGCACTCTTGCATACTAACACACTTCTAAACTTGCATACTAGTACACTGGTACGCTTGTGTACTAGCTTACTAGCATGTATAATAGTGCACATGTATACTAGTATACTTGGATCTGTTCAAATATAGTAGCATACTAACATACTTGAGACCAATCCTCATCGTTTGTGAATTATTCTTGCATACTAGTAAACTTACTACCTTACTAGTATACTTGCATGCTAGCACAGTTGCTTACTAACATATTTGCACACTTCTATACTTGCATACTAGCATACTTATACATGTGTACTAGCTTACTAACGTACCTGCACACTAGCGCACATGTATCCACATGCATACTAGCACACCTGCTTACTAACCTACTTGCATTTTTGCATTTAAACACACATGCACACTTCGATACTTGCATACTAGCATAATTATACACCTGTGTACTAGCTTAGTAGCATACTTGCATGATAGTACACGTGTACACTAGCATATAACACACCTGCATACTGTCACACTAGTGCATGTGTATATTAGCACACTTACATACTAACACAACTCTACACTTGCATACTAGTATACTTGTACATTTGTGTCATGTCTTAATAGCTAGCTAGCACTAGGACACTTGCTTACTTACATACCTGCACACTTGCACTCTTGAATTCTAACACATTTGCATACTTGTACACTTCTCGACTAGCACGCTTGAACACTAAGCTATGCACACTTTCTTGCATACTTGTACAATAGAGCCTGTGTATACTTGCACTTTAGCATTCTAACCTGCTTATTCCTACACTTGCTTACTAGCATGCTTGCACACTAGTGCACGTGTATACTAGCACACTTGCTTACTAGCGCTCACATTGCACCAGAACCAGATAATTCATATTTCTCCACCAACTAGGACCTGTGTAATGTTTTAGTCTGGTCTGGGTCGTGGTAGATCGGGAGCCAATCCCAGGAACGCTAGGTGTGAGGTGAAAATCCCCCCCCCCCCCCCCCCCACACACACACACTCACATTCACACACCTAGGGACTCTGTGAGTATCTGTGTTAGCATAGTGCCTTGATCGGAGGCCTTTTATTACCCCTGTGCACTGACACACTCGCCCACATGGCGCTGTAAATCTGGGCCAGATGCCGAGTGTCCTTGGACGATTCCTCCTCCTTAAAATGATGATTCTAGTTACAGATTCATTGCAGAACACGAAATCTTCCATCTTGCATGAGCAGACTTAGTCATGCCAGCTTGTGAGTCACAGAAACAAATGTCTCGGTCCGAGGAACACAGCATGCCGGTTAGTCCGGCTAAATCCCGACTAATAAGCACGCTCATCTTTTAATGTACTCTGATTCACTGCTTCTGTTCTCCAAGCTTAACCTATCTGTTCCCGGCAGATGCCTACGACTGTTCATTAGGAAGTCGTAACAGTGCAGCGTTAGGTGTCTAGACGGTGTGGGGAATTCGAAATCCCTCTCCAGTTTGTGTTTGACCTTCGATGAAGCGGAGATGTAATCACACTCCCCACGATTGTACTTTTCAGATCATTTTTAGACACGGATTAGCATATAGATGGATTCCGCTTTGCTCGTAGGGGGCTGTTTAGGGATTACCAGTAAACATGATGTGGACAGAAAATAACTCTAGGTGCCCTGTTATCCAGAAGCTAAAATTCAAACCTGCAGTTTCTTGCCTTTGTCTGAATTTTATCAACACTTTCTAATAAGATATTTATATCCACACACTTTTCCATGGATCTTATAAAACCTTTTCCCCTATCTCGGCGATCGTATTTGAAGACTCTTGATTTCTTTTTACTCACGTGTTACTGTTTACTCAAACCTAATTCACACCTCATTGCGTTTCATTCCTTACTGATCCACTCTAGTAACTAAACAAATGAGCGTTGAGCGTTTTTTGCACATGATAATAATTTTGTGATCTTTTTACGTTGATTTTGGATGGGAAAGATAGCTAACGTTAGCTACTATTGTTGTTATTCTAGCAATGACTTGAGCTTGTCCACATGATAGAATCAGCCGTAATGATTTCTGCTCATAATACTACTACTACTACTAAGTAGTACAATTAGATTTGAGGATTTAACAGCGCTGTGGTATAAGCCAATTTAAGGCAGTGAATGAGAAGCACACGTGAGATACAATAGCATGTAATAGATATGAACGAGGTGGATTACTTTCTCAAAATGCCTTTGGAGTAGAAACTAGAAGTACTGAAGTACGAATTATCCAAACCATAAATTTTGTTTGGTTAAAATAGTGGTCTGCTATTCAGGAAGGGACGTGGCATGATTACGAACTTGAAACCCTTGACTTAGCAATCACAAATGGTGTTATTGTACCGTAAGTTACTGATAGGCATCACTGCAGGACATGCTTACATGTTTACATGAGTCATGCACTTTCTGAGCATCAACGCCAACATTACTGGGCACGTTTGCCTACAATTTGATAAAGCTCTGCCCTGTAATCGAACAGCTCAGCCTTGACTTATTTCCGTCTGGTCTGACTATTGGACCACAAAAACTATTTCCAGTAAGGAATGGAAACTTCGAGCAAAGGTCACCATAAATCAGGGAAATGTGCTCATGCCCAAGGCTGATCATGTTGGTTCAGGTAATTACGCCAAATCGCTGTGTTCTCAGATTAAAAGAAAAAGCACATACCCTCTTTATCTCATTACTATTGGGATCAAGCGTTATTAAAATATTGACTGGACCTGACATTAATCCACATGTTTAGCACTCAGTAATGCTCTGAAGTTAAGCTCTTGGTCCTACTTCTACATTCATTGTGACTTTAATGCTTCTTGATGTATATGGCTGCATCCTGAACCCTAGTGTTTGATACAAGAGATCTCATTAGTGCATTCCCTTGCTAGCTAACACCCGGATATTTAATTAGCCAGTTGGTCAGAGGACAAACTCAGGTATAATGCTGATTAGCGATGAGACGCTTCAAAAAAACTGCTCAAAATACAACTCGAAAGTAAAAGAAAAGCCTACGCATGAGCATGCATATTGTTAATGAGATAAATATGAGTGAACACAATGTTTAATTGATGTCCACGCTGGAATATCCACCATAAAACCAACCTGCTGCAGTGAATAAGTTATCATTCTGAAGTCCTTTCTGATTATTTGGAGAGTCCAATGCATATTTCAGATACACGTCCTCATGAATAATATTAGTATCAACTCAGGAAATGATATAAATTGTGTCGACTGGTAGAAACCTAGACATCTTTCATTGCCTCTTGCTTTTATGTTATGCATTTTCTGTCTGTGAGTTTTTTTGTTTTGTTTTGAAGTTGAGTGTTTGGGTTTAAAGGCAGTGGTCTAGACGCTATTGACAATCCCTGTCTCGGACACTTCTACTCAAGAAAAATCTTTGGAGGCAACCTTCGAGACGTACACACAGGTTATTTTAATACTCTGAAGTCGACTTAAGCAGCTGCGTAACCTGAGTCTGAATACACAGAACTTTCCCTATGTAAATATTGCTGTAAATTTAGGACCTAAATCACCAATTTTCAATTACGGCCCAAATTCTCTGCTCCCAAAATGATCTATTTTTTAGTTTTTGGTACAAATTGTCCAAATTGCAGATTCATTCATTCAAATGGCCAAAACAGACATTAGTCATGTTAGGTGACTCAGGTAAAAGACGCAATCCTTCATAGCATCCTCATCTGACTCTCCAAAGGTACAGAATGGTAAGTAGAACCATTTGACGCCAAACAATCTTTGAGAGTTATCTTTTTTTTTTTTTCATCAAAGTCTGCAGAATTTACCTTCATCTGTGGGCACGTAGATGTTCAGATACAGGCAGTCCTCGCTCTGGTCTTGTACGTAAGTGGCCACCGTGTCCAGATTAGCCGTGAACCAAACAGGCAGCATGTCACTCAACAGGAATCTGTCCTCCAGGAACTGAGGGCAAACAGGGGCAAACTGGGTGGCGTTCCTGATGCCAGACCAGGAATTTGGTGGTTCAGGTGCCTGGAACCGTCTTTCTCCTGTAGGGGGCATGGCGTAAGGTACGCCCAGATACTGCTCCACAGGGCGCAGGATCTCACTGGGCAACGCCGCCCTAAACCCACGGAGTTTACCATAATTTGTTGTGACTGTGGTGTACTGAACTTGCTGACAAGTGACTACTGCTACCCCTGAAGCCAGGATGAAGATCCGAAGCAGCGTACTCAGGTTCAGCCAGGACAGACGAGCAGGTAGCCATACTGGTTCCTCTGGATTTGACATTTTGCTGATACTGAAAGAACAGAAATCCCAAAAGAAAAGCAAAAAAAAAAAAAATCGTCTTACTCCAGCTGGACTGCGTCAGGTTGACAGACAGCGCTCTTGCCAATTGGGTTGGTGCCTTTGTTCCTGCTCATGACGAGGTGCCGTCTTGGATCTGTTTGCCCTTGTTTGGACAGCAAGAGCGATGACGCAGTCACTTCTTTGGCTTAGTTCCAGGCAGAATGATCATCCTGCAGTTCAGAGAAAGAGAGCAAGAAAGAGCAAGAGAGAGAGAGAGAGAGAGAGAGAGAGGCGTGAGAGGAGGCACTTTGAAAGAATTATGTCTACTGTGCTTCAGTGGAGTCGAAACACCATCAGGTTTTTTTTTTTTCTTTTTCTTTTTTTCTTTGTACGAGCTGAGGTTTGTGCCGTAAGTCATGGTTTCTGCCCTTTCACGTCCGCAGCGGCCCCTAGAAATGTCTCGCTAGGCTCGTAGTTCTGGGCCGATATTCGCCAGTCGGGTCCAAATGTCAGAACTGTTTTTATTTCACCAATTCTCAAAAAAATCAATACAATCTTATCAAAAGGTACTTCTCAAGATTTCATCATTCTTCACTAAAACAATTCCAACAAGAGTGTATTGGTATGGGCTGAAATCAGTAGAGACACGTACGGAATAAAACACTTGGGGATGTATGTTCTAGGAAAATAATCCACGATGAGGAGCGTGATATGAAGCGGAGTTACTGTCACCACTAGAAAATTGATCATTTTCCAAGAACACTTTGTCCCGAGTGTTTTCTTCCTCTTACACCACAGCAACGTGTCAATTTTTCATTTATCAGTGAATTGCGCATCCTGCTTTTTTCTTATCCATTTATAGTTGCATTTAATGTTGTGGAGTGTCAATGAAAGAAGTTAGTTCTTGTTGTTATCGGTTACGTTATCGCAGCTATAAAACCTTCGCCTGCCTCTCTTGTGAAGTTAATAAGACAAAAGTGCAGCTTTTCGTGTGTTACCGAGAAAACCGCAAAGCGTAAACTTTCCCATGGCGGAAAACTTACTGGGTGCTGACGCTCGAGACTCCTTCCATAAATGTTAAATAAACATCTACTTACAGGAAACTTCACCATATCAACAATTATACGGCATTCCTTGTTGAATAACGACATCTTTTTTTAATTAAGCTTAAATTATGTCAAACGTCCCTGTGAAGAGGCTGTTACTATAGAAACGACGACGAACTATGACGAGCTAGCCTATTAATATGAACCTATCGTTTATGTTATAGAGAATTAATCCACAGCTACAGGTTCGAGAAGTGAACAGCGCAGTGGTGGAATAACGTATAAACACACAGAGAAGTGAGTCACCATCAGGTGGTAGTGGCTCTGACAGCGTACATGGCTCCACTGCAGTTGGATATATTAAAGTAAATGGGGTGTGAACAGGATATTGAGATCGTTTTTCATGTCGTTACTCAAATTGTCTCGGTTATAGTAATAACTAGAAGAACTAAGTAATAACGAATAAGAAAACTCAAAGTTTGGATTAGTTTTTGATGAATGATAATGTAAAAAGTTCTCAGACTCAGACTTTTGGACTGAACTGTACATTATGTTCAGCTTATCACAGGTTAGATGTGACCTTCAAGACTCTTTCATTCAAATGGATTTACCTTTTTTTTTTATATCATTCTGCCTCTAATGAGTAGAGACCTCAGTCTTCTCCTGTTAAAGCTCAAACCTATTAATATAACAGTCAACGTACTGCACATTAGGGAGCTCTGCGTTTATTGATTTAGATGGCGATGTCTTCTGAATGACACACCAAGACAAAAATAGCTTAAAATGCAGAAAACAACACCAGCATAACTGTGTTTGATTAATCAATAATCCCTCCCACACGTATCTGGATATTTTGACACTTAAACAGTGTTTTTTAAAAAAAAACACCCTCAAAGGTGGAGAAATATTCAAATTCAATTTTCACTGGTCATAGGGCAGCGTCATAAGGCAGAGTAACACAAGCTGAGGAAAGTGTTTACTGCCGCCTTCTGCTCACAGACCCCCTCGATTGGTTAGTGTTGCTGTGACTGACAGGTGAGAGCGTAACATCATCCCTCCCACTCCGGTGACAGGACGGTGACAGGACGCCACTTGAGAGCGCAAAACATACGTTTTTTAAAATGCAAAAGACTTCAAAATTTGTGTTGCTTTTAAGTTTAAACACTCTGAGGGCAACTTGTGGCTTGCAGTGAATTGATTTATGGAATTTTTTGGGAAAGAAAAAAAAAAAAATTCGATGCTATATTGTGATATTCAACGTGGGTCTTTAACTACCCCCGCAATCCAGTACGGAGGGGAGTGTCTCAGCAGGAAGCGCTTTTTTTTGCGAATCATTCGGGAGGCCGCACTTAGGAGACGATAGCTAGCTACTCACCTGTCCTCATTACAAACGGCTGAAAATTCTGTCTCTCTGACTAACGGCATTATATTTACAAATTCATTGAAATGTGTCTCTCTTTTGCTGTTTGATTGATCACCTTGGTTAAATTTAGCTAGCTAATGTTACATGAATTGATAGGCAATATATGTTACTAACTTACGACATTCAGTCATCTAGCTTATGGGAAATAACTCAGATGTTCTCAAATTGTTGTTAACCATTCATTCGAGAGACCAGTCAAATTGGCTAATAACTATAAGAAGTATGGCCGTGACTAGCTAGCTAGCTAGAGGGCATCAGGGGCTGGACCTTGGTATTTTCATAAAGTTTCACGCAGATCAAGTAAGCTCCTTTGAAACGGTTGTACTGTGCAACGTTACTCGTTAATAACATACCATGAGCACAAGAAGGTTTATTACTGACTAATGTATAGACGGCATAGAAGGCATAGAACACGTGTGTGTTCGTTATTTACCATTTTAAAAATGATAATAAATTATTTGATTGTCTGGACCCAACAGGACAAAGACAGAAAAACAAGCATTTCGACCATTTCAGGTTTAAGAGAGTAGTGGAGGGTGTAATAATATGACTAGCTGTGCGGTGGGGAACTGCTTGCTGGCAGTGCCAATCATGAAAACTCTGCAGGATGGAGGATTTGAAGGTGATTCTGCAGTAATGTGCAGTAAACAGATTCTTGTTTAAAAAAAGCACCAGTACATATTCGATATAATCCTTTTACAGATCGGGTGTCTAATGTCTGACATTTTCACTGCTGAGCTGCTGCTCAAAGTGTTTAAAACGTATCTGAGAGCTGACTGACGCAGAAGAGAAAAGAAAACAAAAACAGCGTTATTATCATTAATATTATTCGTAAAGTGTTAGATTTGAGGCTTTGTTAAACTTTTGAGGTCAAAATTCTTTTCTTGAACCCCAGAAGTGTGATTTTTGTCTAAAACTTTCACTGGCATCCTTAATAAATATAGTTAACTAATGTTAAATGTAGAGTTAAATATAAAGTCCAACATACACTGATGGAGTTAATTTCACATTAATGAACTCAAAACATTCTCAATTTACCGTGACAGAAAGCGAGAGTGCTCAATTTCATATGATTTCATTTTTATTTATTATTTTTACATTTTATTACATTTTTTTGGAATTTTTTATCCCTTTCAGTTTAAAGCAATAAACGTTTATAGACATTATAGACATACATTTTTTTTCCAATATTTTGTTTTAAATTTGTTATTAAACATATATATCGTGATACATATAGGATCAAGTATGATGATATGATATTTTTGTCGTATATCACCCAGTCCTACTTCACACTGTAAAGCACTCTGAGCTGCATTTTAAAGGAATGAAAGGTGCTGTATAAATATAATTTATTATTATGATATTGTTATTATCTCTAACGTTATAGAACATGTTGAGTCGGATGAAATGTCTTCCGTGGTGAAGACCTTCACTCCTGTGTTTACTGCATCGATAAGGTTTGGCGTTCATTAACATGCAGGCCCATAACATTGTGTGTGTGTGTGTGTGTGTGTGTGTGGGCAGGCAGGCATGTTTTAATATCTTGGTGAGGACCAGCCAAATGTCCCCACAAGGACAGGAATATCTGACAGTTTTGACCTTGTGATCACATTCTGCAGCTTTTATTTAAAGAAAGAAGAAACTAATAGAGGAAACTAAAAGGTTTCCTTTCGGTTACTGACGTTACAGTTCGGGGTTGATAGTAAGCAAATGTGCGTGTGTGTGTGTGTGCGTGTGTGTGTGTGTGTGCAGATCTCGTACACTGATTGATGAGGTCAGATCTGTAACCTGAATCGCAAAATTCAAACCATAAATAATCATAAATAATAATCTGATCTAAATTAAAAGTCATTTGATGGCAAGTTAGTCTCCACCATGAGCCAAGGTTCTACATCCTTCTAGACAATATGGCGCTTTATTATAATTATTACTGTTTATTTGTTTGTTTGTTTGTTTATTTTATTATTATTTTTTTGCCTATCAGAGTCTTAATCTCTTCCTAGTGTGATTTTTGAAGCCCTGACATGAAGTCTATTAGCATAAAAACAAAAGCCCCCAGCAGGACCTCTATAATCTAATGTCTTCTTCCAGAATGTGCTCTTAATAAATGCATGCTTCTCTCTGCTGGCTCTGGCTCTGATGTTGGCAAGCTGCTGAAATGCACCACGATGAGACGCAAACTTGTGCAAATGTCCATGCTTTTTTTTTTTTTTTTTTTCCCTTTTCTTTCTTTTTTTCTATGCACAATGTAAATTCAGGAAAAGATGAGATTGTTCACCTCTGCTGTGCTGCTGCTGCACTGTCCTGCATTGCACTTAACAAGTGCATGTCCCCCTCCTCACAGCGCTGCATGCACACAGCTAAATTCAGCGCGTGCAGAAAATAAAATCCATGCGAACATTCGCACTCGCGCACACACGAAGCAGATAAATAAATAAATTAATTAAACAAATTAATGAATTAAATAAAAAGCGCGCACACGTATGCACGCGCAGATTTCAGTGCGTCCTACCTCGTGCTGGTGGAGATGATGATGATGATGATGATGGAGATGATGATGGAGATGGAGATGTCTCGAAAATCCCCTGAAAGATCGTCTCGAGCCGATACTGCGCGAGAACGCGCGCGCGCGCGACACTCACCGTGAGCATCTCGGCCGTGTGTCTTTTCATTCCTCTGACGCGGACGGGGGACAGAATGCGGCACGCGCAAAGGGGGAAAAAAAAAAAAAAAAAAAAAAAAAACCGGGGACGGTACGTGCACAGCGCGCGCCAATTAAGAGAGGGGGCGCGCGCGAGGCAGCGGGGCCGGTGGGGGCGGGGCAACACGCGGGAAAGAACCGTGCAATCGACGCGATTTTAATGCATTAATTCATTATCATGGAGCCTAAAAGGGATTAGTGGATTACAAATGAAACTGAACCCACATCTCTCTCTCTCGCGCGCGCGCTCTCGTGTGTGTGTGTGTGTGTGTGTGTGTGTGTGCGTGCGCGCGCGCGCGGCCCATTGGCCTCCTTCAGTCTGCACGTCACCCGAGCCACGTGCCTGAAACAGATCTCTCATTTACATCTCACATCACACACCAGCCGCAAATACTGTCACATGCGGGCCCTTGTGCATGCAAACCCAACATTACACACCACCTTACTGCACACACTGCAAACATTCCTCATACAGGATGCATGCAAAACACACACGCGCGCACACACGCACACACACACGCACACACACACGCATGCATAGGTATGCATGCGCATGCACTGCTGAACAGAAGTGATGCAAAAGGAAAGCATTTTGTTACTATTAGAAAACATATCATCATTACGAGGAAAGCATTTTGTTACTAATTGAAAAATATCGTTATTACGAGAAAAGCATTTTGTTACTATTAGAAAACATTTTGTTATTACGAAGAAAGTATTTTGTTACTATTTGAAAACGTCTCGTTATTACGAGGAAAGTATTTTGTTACTATTAGAAAAATCTCGTTATTACAAGGAAAGTATATTGTTACTATTAGAAAACATTTTGTTATTACGAAGAAAGCTATTAGGAAACATCTCGTTATTAAGAGAAAAGCATTTTGTTTCTATTCGAAAACGTCTCGTTATTAAGAGAAAAGCATTTTGTTACTATTTGAAAACATCTTGTAATTACGAGGAAAGTATTTTGTTACTATTCAAAAACATCTCGTTATTACGAGTAAAGCATTTTGTTACTATTAGAAAACATATCATCATTACGAGGAAAGTATTTTGTTACTATTAGAAAAGTCTCGTTATTGTGAGGAAAGCATTTTGTTACTATTTGAAAACATCTCGTTATTACGAGGAAAGCATTTTGTTACTATTAGAAAACATATCATCATTACGAGGAAAGTATTTTGTTACTATTCGAAAACATCTCGTTATTATGAGGAAAGTATTTTGTTACAAGATGTTTTTCCATAGTAACAAAATTGTTTTCTCATAATAACGAGGTGTTTTCTTGTAGTAACAACTTTTCTCAGAATAACAAGATTTTTTTTCCCTTGTGGCAACAATACGCTGCTGTAATTACACACACAGTATATATATATATATATGTCCAAATATACCATGACCACTTGTGTTTATTTATGAGTAGAGTGATAGCTTTAGCTATCTGGAGTCTTCAGATTCCTGAACCTAACGAATAATTCACATGCAATGACTGTGCTAATTTTACAAACACATCATACAATATAATAAACACCACACGTAGTTTTTATGTTTATTTGAAATATCTCATTATCCTACATTGAACATCTTCCAGTATTCATATATTTACGCATACACTGCATGATGTGCATATTTTCAAACACAGCTTAGGCTCAATGGTGAATTCATAAGCACTATGTGTAAATATTAGGAATATGTCCTTGTTCAAAAGTTGAATCTCGAGACAACAAGGTGTCTTTTCACACACACACACACACACACACACACATATGGACTGAATGAACATGATGAACATGTAAACTCTAAGTGATCTCATAAACAAGTACGTCTCAGGCCTCATATATCCATATATATAAATATTTTTAAAACTGCATTTTTTTTCCTCCCCTAAATTATGAGGGGCCTTGTGGGATGTCACGGGGAACAAATATTTCAGTGTGCACATCTCTCTCTCTCTCCCTCTCTCTCTCTCTCCCTCTCTCTCTCTCTCTCTCTCTCTTTTCTCACGCACTTGCTCATCTGTAATCTGAATGCATGGTGCGTCCAAGGTGCCTTTTCTAGTTACTTCCATGTAGAGAACACACACACACACACACACACTATTTTAAGGTTTATTACACACCACAGCACACACATACAGTCTTAAAGACCTAAACAATATGGTACCAAAAACATAGACAATTTTCTGTTATAAAAATAGTAAAATTATTTTTTAATTAAAGTAATGAAAAATAATAACAATAAATACATCTACAACATGTTGCTTTCAGCGTTAGCGCATCTTTGGTCTGCTCTAGTCAGTCACATAGCAAGACAACTTTCTCATTTCATGTTTCCTAAAGAAGAAATGTTTATCAGCTAACGAGGGTCTAGCATGACTGTGTGGAGGATTTCAGGGAAGCGAGTAATTTAATTTAATTACTCACTTTCCCAAAGTCATCCATGTTAACTTCTCAACCCTGGTCATAGTGGATGTACATCCTCTAAAACTGGGGCAGGAGCCATACTCTTCCACCGACAGGAAGTTCCACCCAAAATGTACTAGCATTGGAATAGTGGCACCAATGGCTCCAAGGAGCTGAGTATCCATTTATTATATATATTGTATATTTACCATCACAACCAACTGAAACCACCATCTCTTACCTTCCCATCTCCAAGAACCCCATGACTGGAGGCCTGTCATGGTCATATTTAACTTCTCTCATTGCAGAGAACCCATTCTCCTTGAATCCTGCCATTACTTGGGACAGACATCAAGAAATTTTCCAAGCTTGAGCAAACCATCCCACTCCTCCACACTGGCCAAATGTTTGTGGACACCTCATCCATT
Organism: Pangasianodon hypophthalmus; assembly: GCF_027358585.1. NCBI lineage: Eukaryota > Metazoa > Chordata > Actinopteri > Siluriformes > Pangasiidae > Pangasianodon > Pangasianodon hypophthalmus. Next base: position 849,646 of record NC_069714.1, on the reverse strand, counting down.
ACACCCATATGTGATTTTTGAACATCCCATTGCATATGAGAGATCAACAACCAATGCTCCACCCCTGGCCATGGAAGAACAACCCACTTATAACCATCAGAAAGATACTTGATTCATGGGGGTAGGATGCAATATTTCATTGACCAGGTTGGATATAGTCCTGAGGAAAGATGCTGGGGACCTGCAATGAGCATCTTGAACATCTCCCTCCTAAATCCCATCCCAGATCCCACACTCGAAGGAAGCCAAAGATTCCACCTCACGTTCAGAGGACATAATCTCCTGTTCCAGTCCTGACTTTTAGATTCAAATCCTCCTGGAGTCTAAAGGCTCGTGATCCCACTACATCAAACTAGAAGTTGAAGATTGGAGAAACATCACATGGTCTTTATCCAATCCTTAATGGTCCAGTTTGGGTGAGTCTGTGTCCACTGTAGCCTCACTTTCTTGCTCATCACTGACAGGAGAGGAACCTGGATGTGGTCTCCTGCTGTTGTAGCCCATCCACCTCAAGGTGTGTGTTCTGAGATGCTTTTCTGCTCACCATGGTTGTAAAGAGTGGTTATTTGAGTTACTGTAGCCTTCCTGTCAGCTCAGACCAGTCTGGCCATTCTCCTTTGACCTCCCTCATCAAAATGGTGCTTTAGCTCGCAGGACTACTGCTCGCTGGATGTTTTTTTGTTTTCTGCACCATTCTGTGTGGTGAAAATACCAGGAGATCAGCAGTTTCTGAAATACTCAAATCAGTCTGTTTGCTACAAACAACGATGCCCTGGTTAAAGTCACAGAGATCACACTTTTTCTCCATTCTGATGTTTGATGTGATCACTACCTGAAGCTCCTGACCTGTATCTGCATGATTTTATGCACTGTGCTGCTGACACATGATTGGCTGATTGGATAATTGCATGTATGAGTAGGTGTACAGGTGTTCAATCATCAGTATAGTCTGCAAAATAGTTTACAAATAAAATAAAATGTGAAGAAGTTGTGATTACATAAGTATTCACCCCCCTTTCTGTGAAACTCCTACACTTCAAACCTCCTTTAAAAAGAGACATGGTTACAAGGTCAATGCTTCAGCACATTTTAATATCTGAGTTTATGGCCCTGAGTTTATTGCTCTAATTTGGCCTCAAGTGGAATAACAGAGACTAGCTCATTTTTCTAATCTTTCAATTTAATTATGGTCCACAAGATGAGTTTAATTTAGAATATGGATTCTAAATTCATTTATTGGGCCGGATTAGACCCTTCATCAGGCCAATCCCGGGCCTCAGCCCGTATGTTTGGCACCTCTGGTTTAGAGTGAGTAATAAAGATCTATTATATCCAGCACTCACAAAAAAAAAAACAAAAAAAAAAACAAGGCCACAACTTGCTTTCTGCGCTTAGTGGGGAGACATTTCTCACTTCCTCTACCGTTTTTTTCCCATTGAGAGTAGGAGGCTGCACACAGGCCCGGGCCTGGAGCAAGAGCATTTTCCACCAGTTTTTTTTTCCCCTTCAGTGTAAATCTGAGGATTACGACAGAAACCAGCCGATACCAGAGGCAGGGCCTGGGCCAACCTGCATGGCTACGTAAGTGTTACACTAGAGCCCCAGAATATCTTTCTAATTCAAACAGCTGCTTTAAATAGTGTTTGCTCGTTGAGTGTGGCAAGAGGATGTTCAGCAGACAGCTCTCAGACACTGAATAAGCAGCAGGTCATTTATCATCAACCTGTGCTTATCATAGTTTCATTTCTGTAAAGCTGCTTTGTGACAATGTCCATTGTTAAAAGCTTTATACAAATAAAATTGAATTGAATTGAATGGTTTAAGTGATAATATAGTATAATCATCACAGCCACTTCAGTAGCATTATTTAGCTTGTACTAGATGCTGATCTACAATAGAGGGCAGTGTTGGACACTTTCAGATCATTTCAGAGCTTCTTTTCAAAAGTCAGATCAAACACACACACACACACACACACATTTCTGTGAGTCATGACACAGTGGCTCATACTGTGTTTATTTCTAGCATTTCGGTGTCTAAAGCATTTTCTAACCTCCGAACCTGGGAAAATTCATTTGGTCCAGCAGATACATGCAGCTGAACCTTATATAGAACCTTGAATGGTTTCCCTAGAAGAGCAACCAAGTATTGAGAAGTATGAGCAGCAGGAATGGTCAGATAAACACTTTGTGTGGCCACATGCTCAAGGAAATCAGCAAAAGGGTACTTCATTGATCCAGCCAGACTTATTGGCAGTACTTGTTGATCCCGCAGGGGCTCCTGTGATGAAGTGGGCTTTGTGTCTGACCCCTTGGGGAAATAAAGACGTTGTTTCTGGTTGTAAGGCAGAAGAGGTGGTGCCGTGCCCTAAAACCAATCTTGACCTAAACGAATTTAAAACACATGTAACTCAATGTTTATTCGGAGTCTATCAATATAATCGACACAAGATGAGTTAGCTTTGGATGTCGTACTGTTGAATCATGTCATCTCCTTACCTGCTAAACCCTCCTCTTACCGCTGGGTGGAGCTGGAGGCCATGGTGGTGGAACCAGAGGATTTCTACAATTACAGTGGGGTCAATGTAAAAATAAAAAAATGTTAAAAACCTGATCTTTCTTTGTGTCTTTGGGTTCACATCAGTCTGGTAGCACATCTCTGAGCAACTGACCAGTCACGACTCCAATTAAAAAATAAATATCATAATGAATGTAATATTTTGCATTAGGTTATAGTCGTCATTAATGTTAGTGATCTTATCTTGCGATATTTCGTTATTTCGGTAAACAACGTAAATTACTTTAAAGTGATTTCAGTGGACTCATGGGAAGACTAGCAAAAATTCACTATTTTTACATTTGAACAGAACGTAGTCTGATTTGTTGTGAATTTTTAAAGGTCGATCTTACAAATTTAAAAAAAAATTATTGGAGCCATTATTTATGCCATTGTTGTCGGATTTTAACACTCATTTCCAAATCTTTGCTAAAATGAGCACAGTTTAGCTCAAGCATTTGTTTCGAGGTTTTGACTGAGGACATTGTTGTATTAGTGATTGATAACCAATGGAGCATAAACAGAATTTAGACATAGCCAGATCTGGCCAAGAAGCTAATTTTCAAATCCATTTGCTAACATAATCAGAAATTTGCGTACGAAGATTGACTGTAGCTTTAATCACTGTGTTTGTTGTTTATGTGTTTGTGTTTTTTTGTTGTTAAATTTGTGCTTTCACAATCAGTCTACAATTTCAAGACTATAGAAGAATGCTAATGCTAATGCTCATGCTCATGCTAGTACGTAATACTCCAGAATACAGGCGCTAACACGTAGGTTCGCTAACTGAAAATCTTTATATTCTGAGAAAGTTGTCTGATCTTCCTGACGATGACCTCTGGGCAAGAGAGAAAAAATGATGGCGTTTCAGTATCATTTATTAAATTGTCTTGAAGGGGAAAAGGGCAAGAATGTGATTAGATATTATTTGTTGACCTTATGGTGAAGCTGAAGGCTAAGTGAAGATATTAAATATGATATGTTTCTTCACCTGAATCTCCCTTGCTGGGGAACGTGGAGTATAATAACCAAAGCATGAGAAAGAGAGAGAGAGAGAGAGAGTTAAAAAAAAGAGTAAAAAGCAAAAATAGTGTGAAAGAACAATCTGCCATATTTTCAGATTATTAACACAAAAGTGAAAGGGAAAAAACGGAGTGATAAAGGCTTAATGAAAAAAAAAAAAAAGGCAAAACAACAAGAGAAACTTTGATAAATTTCCAGGAGCCTTCGTGCCTTGCTGTTCTATTCTCGGTGTCTTCAGAAAATCTTCCTTCGTCCCATAAACAATGACAAATCAATAAATTAGGCAACTTCTAGCAACTTTTTGAGCGTGAATTAAATAAGATAATGTACTTTTCCCCCTGAAACGAGTTGACAAGACAATGAAATCTAGGAGGTTTTTCTCTCTCAATGGGATGAATTGGGCTACAGTGTGGAGGTATAATACTTATGGATGGCTTGGTGATTACCAGATCAGTTGGATCGGGCTTCAAACGGTGAACTTTTAGCCTGGTGAGAAAACATTTCCGCGTTGCTAACAGACTCTTGAGTAACACTACATCTCTATTAGATTATGTTGCTGTGCAGCCCTGAAGCACTTACCATCTTCACTCCCTGAATCCGACTTTTTTTTTTTTTTCTCCCGAAAACCCCCGGCTGTGATTCCAAGGACCTTTTATGCCCTGGTTCTTTTCTGCACTGCAGGAAGCAATCACACTCTGGACCTAGCTCCAACACAAACCATGTTTGTCTGGCTGGTGAGCAGCTCCAGGAGGCCTGTGGCACATTGCTACTGTTAAAGATTGAGGGATTGGATCCATAAAAGGCTTAAACGCACTGCCATGGCTTGTGGATGGGGTTCCCTGAAGCGCTCTTCACACACTTCAGCCTTTCTGCAGTCCTTTTCATGTAACTTTACTCTTTTAGTCGTATAATGTAATACAAAGTCTATCAAAAATATGCTTCCGAAATTGTTTGGGCGAAAACTACAGATTGAAAAAGTCGTACGTGATAAAAACCAGTGACAAAAATGTCATGTTACTGCAGCTGAATTTTCGTTTCTTTTTAGAAATAAAGGCTTGAAATCCACACAATTACAGCATCTGTCAATAGAATGAATAGAGTAGCGCATGAAAATCCTGAAATGTTCTGTTTTACAATAATCTACGTACAACATAATCAGGATATTTTCACTTACGAAAAGAACATTTTTTTTGTAGTGTACCGTTTAGTGGTGAGGATAAATACTGAAATTACGTACATCAGTTTTCCGATCTCAGACGTAACTACAGACTCAAGCGCTGTTTAGAAGTTGCGTGAGAGTTACGCACAAAGGGCGGAGTTTATGTAAAACAGAGGCGTGTCTCGGTTACGCGTGGGTATGAATTTGAACTTAAGTGTGTTTTTCCTGTGTGATATCGTCCCGAGTGAGGTCCGACTATCTGACAGTTTCACGTACCCACAATATATCATGCTGAAAATTATGTTTTGGATGTAAATACACTAAAGAAATGCCATTCGAGTACTAAAGAAAATACATAAATTCATTGACATTATTAATGAGTAGCAGATGAGTGCTTGGTCAGCTTATCCTTCAAACCGTGTGCACATTTCCTTTACAAAACTATATTTCTTTAAAACTAAAAAAAAAAACACTCACTGTGTGATGTAAAGGCCATTTTGATTAACATGAAATGATCTGACAGTTTTAATTATTATTATTAAATATTACAAAGTTTATAGAGTGCATAGATATCAGGCATTAGTCACGCTAAGTGCTAGGTTTGGCAGATTAGCACTAGCAAGCTGACGGTACTAGCAGTCCAAGTGCTATTATACTGAGCTGTAGCTTCACTGAATTAATGTAAATTTTTGTAAAAGTCGTAAATAATACACTACATATTTCCTCCTTCAGGTAGTTTTGGTATACATAATGTGTCTAAGCTGTACCGTCATGTGCTCGTCATTTCTTCCCTGCATGGACTGACTTTCATTCTCCCGTATCAAAACATCTTGGTTCGGGGTTTAATCTTTTTTTTTTTTTTCGATGTTATCTGTGATTCCTTTCTGCATTTTTTTTCCCTACACAGGCTTTTGAAAAGGTCCAGGATCGCTCAAAGCTAAATTCAATTTCCCTAGAAAATAAACTGTGTTGAAAATTTGATTACCGAAAAAAAAAAAAGGCAAAAGTTCACCTGGATTTGTTTGATTCGCTGGCCACGGATGGACAAACACAAAACACAGAGTTGCACACAAGGTTGCACAGAAGGTTGCACGGCTCTTACCAGACCTGAGCTAGAAAATATTCACCTTTCTCACACAAGCTGGAGAAAAACATCCTTCAGAAAGGGAAGAGACGAACACACTCGCGTTAAACGTCACCTCGGTCTAATCATTGAACCGAAGGGTGTGCAAACTTCTGAATATACTTTGATCTTCACTTTTCTCTAATTACATTGATCCAGACTGCAGAATGAGTGTGTGAAGGTGTGTGTGTGTGTGTGTGTGTGTGTGTGTGTGGTTGCCCTACGATGGACTGGAGTCCCATCCAGAGTGTATTCCCGTCTCAATCCCAGTATTCCCGGGATAGACTCCGGATCATCCGTGATCCAGCCCAGGACAAACCTGTCTTCATTCTTGAATAAATTCTTTTAGACGATTAAAAAAATACAAGAACAACCCCCCTTTTTTTCCCTTTTTTGTTGTCTTTTGTCTTTCTACTTACAAATCTGTTCATTTAATCAGCTGAAGCGTATTAATCAAGAATCCATCATTTCAAGCCGAAACCCTTCTGAATGTCCTGTTCACGTGATTTCGGTTTCAGTAGTTGTAGCAATCATGCTCCTGATGCACTCACACACACACACACACACACATATATATATACGGCTGTTCCTGACTCTGGTATGTCTTATCGTCCTCACTGCGTTCAGAGCAATAAGAGCATGATGGAACACACTGGAAGAATATAACCTGTGTGTTTGTGTTTGCCGGCTGATGAGATAAAAACTCAGACGATTGGCCCCCTACGATGGACCAACAAGACATTTTCTGCTTGCTCGTTTCTCCTTAAACGCAAAAACAAAGGCCGTCTTTGTCCAAAGCCGTGAGAACAGATCGCAACACTCGAAGTCGAATTGAACAATTTAACAGCCTCCCTGCTGATAATGGCTGGAAAAAATGCACTGGCACTGGCTCTCTCCTGGGTAATTGTTTCCCTGAAGCACTGACACAACTGCTGAAGTGTTTATGTGTGTGTGTGTGTGTGTGTGTGTGTCCTCCAGTAGCCTCAGCGGCCTCCTCAGTCTGGACCTTGCAGGAGGATGATGGGATGCTTGGCAGGAGGAAAGATCTTTCCTTTCCAAGCTCTCAAGCACACTCATTCAGTCCCGTAGGTCAGACGTATTCAAACTTTTTCCCGCATGAGGTCCGCTTCCCAGCTACGCCACGTTTCAGTGAACTCAAAACATTCTCCATTTACCTTGACAGAAAGAAGTGAGGGTGCGGCAGCGGCGCTGCAACGTCGTAACTAGCGTGAGATGGAGGGGAAGGAAGGGGGGGCGGGGCTTCCACAGAGCGTCAGGTAATACAGGAGTTCAAAACACCTGTGCAAATTTTTCCTATGAAAAGAAAGACAGCTTTTTGATGCATTTCCTAGCGTACGCTGATAAGAGAAATGCGAAAAAATGCGTAAAGATTGCCAGGTCTGATACAACCTTTTAAATATTTTTTTATTTGTTTTTTTTTCCATTTCAGCCCTCACTGGAACCGCCCCTGAAATTCTTTCCCAGTTTGAATATATCTGCTGTAGGTGTTAAAACAGTAAAGATATTATATATATGAATATTAGAGCCTTATTTTGTATGTATTTTTTTTTCTTTCACCACATTAGCCCAATTTAGCAGCTTTTGAACCTCAGACCTCTTAGAAAACTTGCAAGTACAAAACAAACAAACAAAAAAACCCCACAAACGCTAGGTGTCAGTGCTGTTGCACGCCGGAAACTGACAGCGTTGATGATGTATTTTGGGAGTCGGTCGTGATATTACGCCGATCCTGCAGTAACATAACAAATACTGGGTTTGTGCCATTTTAATATATATATATATTTTTAAATTTGTGCCAGCCTTGTATCACTATATAGATCATATATCATCATAACCTACCTCTCTTTGGACTCTGTGTGTGTGTGGTGTGTGTGTGTGTGTGTGTATGAGTGTGTGTATACAATTTACCTTGAGGGAGGTAAAGCTCTGGTACCGCATGAAGCCATTTAGTAAAGACGACTGGAATGTGCCGGGTGCTGTGGTTAATAAGTGAGATCTCACACACTACACACACACACACCACACACACACACCACTCACAGGGCTAAATGAAAAGCAGAATTCCTCAGAACAGATCTCCTGAGGAGAAAAGTTATCGGGTTGCTTAATGTTTTGTCTTCACAATGTTTCCTCTACTTAAAACTTTATTAAACGTTATTACATACTTTATATTTACTTTATTGATTGAATTTTTTTCCACCACATTTTTTGTGTGTGGTTTTTTTTTTTTTTGGTCTTCAATTACTTTGGCATTAAGGTAATAAAAAGTCGCTGGAACACTGCATCTTCTTAAATGGCTTGCTATTCAGTTAAAAAAATAACTTGCTTAAACCTCGCTGTGTACAGCAGAAGTCTTGTAGCTGGGAGGATGAGTATTGATTTATTTGTTGATGTGTGAGTGAGTTAAAAATGGCCGCCATTCAAGCTACGATCCAAATCGACAATTTGTGTGATGTGTGCCACCATATGCTTTCAGTGGATAAAACATTTAGTAACGTCCTAAACGTCAATAATTAACTGATTAGTCACTGAAATAAGTGAATATAGCTAACTAAATAGATCAAACTATAGGATTTTAGCTAAATAGCTAGATTTATGAAATATAATAACATTAATAATCAGTGATTTGAGTTTTCATGCGTTCAGGGTTGAACTGAAATGGAATCAATATTACTGTGAAGCATGGTGGTGGAAGCATCAGTGTCGAGAGTTTTCCTTTATAATCGCCTCTTTACCGCTGACTTTTGGCGGATGGCCGTCTGTAGGCAGAGCCTCGGTTGTGCCATACCCTTTTGCCATATTTTTTAATAATGGATCTAATGATGCTCTACTGGATGTTCATCTTTGGTGTATTTTTGTCCTGGACTTGGATAGCTCCTTGTTCTTGATGATGTCGTTTGATTAGGATGCTCTCTAACAAACTCTGGGGTCTTCCAGGAACAGGTGAAGTAAAAAAACTACTACAACTACTACTACTACTAATAATAATAATAATAATAAGTCGTCTTCAGGTTGTTAGTGTGTACTAAACGTCACTGTCTCTCGTCCATCCTGCTGGAATGCTGTAAATCTCATTTGGGCCTGATGCAGAAGTCATCCGTGTCCTTTGCTGCGTTGACGTTAATAATGAAGTCATGTTTCCTTACGAGGCTTTCGAGACCTTGTAAAATGTCTAGGATCCCCCTTGACTCCTTTTATTGGTTTTCTGTGGTGAAAACGTGGATTTTTTTTTTTAGATCCGCTGGTGTTAGAGGTTTTACAAAACTTGATTCCACAACTAAAAGAATGGATCTCGTCCATTCTTACTCATTATCTTATGTTATTAGATTTTATTTATTATTTCTATTTCGATCCAGTCAGATGACGAATGTTAAGGTTCTCTGTTACGTCCTGTTTTCATTTTCAAGTGGCATTGTTTCAGAAGGCTTAACGAGGGACTTGAACCTCACATCCACACTGTCTTTTATATATTTCACCCATGAGCTAATGTTCCATGTGTGGATGTTTTAGGGATTTACTATGAGAGGACAGAAGTGCTCACTTTGCTCGTTGTGTGACGAGGCCTGCTACATCCATTCCCTTTTTTCACGGGAATTATAAACGTCAGTAAGCAAGTGCATAAAGTGTAGTGAAAGACGGAGGATTTATTACTGTGTCAAAAGTAGAAGTGTGAATAGAAGTGGATTTCATCGAACCCCAACATAATATTACATGGATAAAATGTTAGCGATAAAGCTTGTGCACATATTTCCATAAATGTAACGTTTTTAAATCGCAGTCTTTAAACTAATATGACAATGTGTCACGAGAAAGCAGGCCAATAGTTTTCTTAATGTCTCTGATTTCCAAGAAATGCATCAGAAGGATTGATATGAAATGTCATATATAACGTCGTCATGTCTACGTATCTTCTGTATGTCTACTGGCAGGAGCAGTGACAGATAATAACATCCTAAAGAATTCCTTATAAACTGATTATTCTGTTAAAGGCATTAATTATTTTTATTAGTTTATCCGATCTTCATCTGCCTGTTGGTGTGAGTCTGCGCCCACTGTAGCCCCAGATTCCTGTTCTAGCCCATCCACCTCAAGGTGCGGCTGGTGCTATGCTTTCTGCTCAGCACAGTTGTACAGAGTGTGTATTTATTATTCCTGTAGCCTCCCTGTCAGCCTGAACCAGTCTGGCCCTCACTCTCCTCGACCTCTTTCATCAACGTCAGTGACTTACAACACTATACCACACTACACACACTACTCATACTATACTAAACTATATCAACTACTAAACTATATCATACCACACAACACTACACCATACTATACTAACTATACAACACATCCACACTACATACTATACTACACTAACTAAACTATATCATACGATACTAAACTATACATACCACACTACACTACACCAACTATACTAAACTTCAACACTACCACACTACACTACACCATACTATACTTACTAACTATCAACCACACTACACTACACCATACTATACTAACTATACAACACTATACACCACTACACTACACCATACAATACTATACTAAACTATACATACCACACACACTACACCCACTCAACTATACAACACTACCATACACAATTCCATACACACATATACATACTATACTATACTATCTATACTATACTTACTACCACACTACACACACCATACTTACTAAACTTACTATACAACACTACACCTACACCACCATACTATAACTTACAACACATACCACACTACACTATACTATCTACACTATACTAAATATATCATACTATACTATACTATTTCATACCACACTACACTACACCATACTATACTAAACTATACTATACTATACTAAAGTTATATCATACTATACTATACTATCATACCACACTACACTACACCATACTATACTAAACTATACAACACATATCCACACTACACTATACTATACTACACTATACTAAATTATTTCATACTATACTATACTAAACTATATCATTCCACCCACACTCACCATACTATACTAACTATACAACACTATACAACACACACTCATACTATTCTATACTAACTATTCATACTATACTAACTATATCATACTACACTACACTCACTATACTAAACTTATCATACCACACTACACTACACTATACTAACTTATCATACTACACTACACCATACTATCTACTATCATACTACGCAACACTACACCATACTATACTAACTATATCATTCTACACTACACTACACCATACTATCTATACTATATCATACTACACTACACTACACCATACTATACTAAACTTATCATACTTTACTATACTAACTATATCATACTTACTACACTACACTACTCTACTCACACTAAACTATATCAACTGTACACACTACAGTACTCTATACTACACTACGCTATACTATACTAACTATCATACTAACCACACTAAACTATTCAACTGTCTACACTACACTACACTAAACTATATCATACTGTACTACACTACACTACACTATACTATTACTACGCTATACTATACTAAACTATATCATACTATACCACACTACACTACACTACGACACTACGCTATACTATACTTAACTTCATACTTCTACACTATACAACACTACTACCATACTATACTACACTATACTGAACTATACCATACTACACTACACCAACTACACCACACTATACTATCTATACTACACTACACCTACTATACCACACTATACTATACTGAACTATACCACACTATACTATACTGATCTATACCACACTATACTTACTGAACTATATCATACTACACTACACTACACCATACTATACCACACTATATTATACTGAACTATACCATACTACACTAACCATACTATATCACACTATACTATACTAAACTATATCATACCATACTACACTACACTACACCATACTATACTACACTATACAACAATAACCACACTATGGTACAGCACACTAAACTATACTATACTAACTACTCTACACTATATTATACTAAACTGTACCACACTACACTACATATACCATACTACACTACAACACACTACACTATACTACACTATAGTATCTACACTTAACTAAACCACACTATACTACACTACACTATACTGTGCCATACTATATTACATTATACCACACTACACTATGCCGTATTGTGCTATACTATACTATACTATACTATACTATACTATACTATGTGCTTTCACAACATTTCTTATTCACCTGTTCTCATTTCATGGACACTTTACGGCAGTTTGATTACTTTATCACGCACGTGAAGTTCTTTAGACGGCCTTTAGGTAAGGCATTGGGTCGATGTGTTATTTTTTAAGACCCCATGATAGCAGATAATAGCTTGCATATGTTCAAACGCACTCTGAGTAAACGATTTAACCCTCCTTATTTCAGCTGAACGTTGTTAATGTTGGTGACAGCGTCATTGATCAACCTCATGACAAGGGTTACGTACAAATTACTTCCAGATATTTGCATGATAGACCTTAGGTCCTAAATTCAAAGTCAGGGTTACATTCCAGTATTGTTTTTTACCCTCGACTTGCCCTCTACACTGCCAGTTTTAAGGACTCTGTGAAGTTTTTTAGATGAGGGATCAAACTGACAAGAGGTCCTTCACTCCATTAGTGCAACAAGTGTCCACAGTAAACATTTGCTGATTTGAAATATCTCTCAAATTCCAGACAGAATTAAATCATGATATTTAAATCCATATTATGGCAAATCCATTCAGTTTCCTGTTTGTCATAAGTTACATAACTCAAGGCCACAAAATATTACGTTGTGTCTATGAGATACTTAGTTTGTGGCCTCAAAATATTAACTCATGGCCTTGATATGAATTTGTGACCACAAATTATAAAAAGGGGTGTGTCGCTGTGTCGCTATTGGCTGCTGTGGAAAATAGCCAACGTCGACAATTTTATAATTCAATAACTAGCAAACAATTCATTCATGAAAACCAGCTATGGAACACAACCAAAATGTTTTTACTAGGCATATGTCAATAAGGGCATTTTAATACCAATTTATATGCTGATCAGTAAGTGAGCTAATGAACATGTATTATATGATCCAATATTTCTGACAAAACACACATAAATTGTTGATTAGTGCTATTGTAATCTAGTTTTGTTAAAATAATATAAAAAATGATTATTGATTCAAGGGAGAAAGAAATACTCTTATGATAATGTGATTCCTGAGTTACCCACTTGCTCAGTGCATTGTGGGTAAAAACACTGTTAAGAATAAGAAATAAGAAAGAAATAGTTACCTAGTGAGACTAAGGAGATTGAGCCAGAATGTGTAATTAGTCAGGTGAACTTTCCACCTTCAGACCGTGAAGGAAACTCAGCACTTGTGTACAAATCTGGAGTCTCTGTAAGAGAACATACCTGCGTTTACATTATTCATTAGAGAAACTTCCCAGGTTGCATTTTGAGCTCTAAAATAGACATGGTGCTGATTGATGTTTCCTCAAATTGTTAAATATTCATGAGTGTGCATGGCTGCAGGCAGCACCTGCTTCCTATTAAACGTTAGTAACCCCCTCCCCTTTCATCCGTCCATCCATCTCGCCATCCATCTCGCTTGACTTCCATGTGCTCCGTCTCAACCCAGGCGAAGCGGGAGAGGCTTTACGTCTCTCTGTCACGTCTTTGATTACAGACGAAGCTGTCAAAATCAAAATGATAAATCAATACATGAATAAAAATATTTTTACAATTGTACTGCACACACACAAAAAAGTACACCACAGCGATACTGAGTGCTGATTGGTCAGAAGGTAAAGCATCAAATCCAAACGATTGGCTCAAACGATTCCTCGGACCAATCCTATGGCGCATGTTTCAGACACGCCCACGAGTGCCTAGCTAGCTCTTGCTAGTGTGAACGTAGGTTTAACCGTGTGAGAGTTTCGTAGCTGTGCAGGTTTGGCTACAATCTATGCCAATTATTTCAGGTTTGTAAATGACTAGCTAACTTCTCGTAGTGAGAACATTAGCTAGCTAAATTACCCAACTAGCAAGCTAGCACAGTGTGTTTGAAATCTGAATGTAGTCAAAACATCAGAATGTTCACTGATTTTATGATTTTTATTTTTTAGGTATATTACCTACTTTGAGGTGACTATAAAATCTAAAAAAAACCCAGTTAGCTTAATGGAAGCTACTGAATCCTAGCCTGGGGAGGTTTTGTTGGTCGAATAGGGCTGAATTAGCCTAGCATCTATTCCTAATATAATGAACTTAAACATTTTCCACTGGTCGAGTACGTACTACACAGCATACGCTTAATTATATCCATTTTTTAAAGGCTGCCACACAATGAATCTTCTAGAAGGACAGATGAAAACGAGGCCAATAACAGCAGAATCACGCTTGTTTAAAAATGATTTTGTCCCAGATGAAAAACAGAAGGAGGTGAGAGAGAAAGGGAGAGAGCGGGAATAATGAGATCCAGGCACCGTGACGAGAAAGAACGAAATGGAGGGAGTGTTATTCTTGGCAGCTGAAGCTTGAAGCTTCTAAAAAGTGATTGATTGCAAAAATCAGAAGAAATCATCTGTTGGGTTTTATGTGTAAATCCCCTGGAGTGGTCTAGTTAATAAAATGTTTGCATTTCATATTAGCTTTGTACGAGTTATTGCTTCCTGGTGCTGATTTGAGGCTAGCACATTATGCTAATCAGTGGGCTAACTCAACAGAGCAGGGTCACCCATCTGCTCTTCGCCCACAGTGCGATACATACGGATTTTTTTCTAGTAAGTTCTAGAAATATAGTAAAATTCGCTAGTTTGATTTGATAGCAGTTCCTTCACAGTGAATTAGCATCTCATTTACCAGCCGCTCTTAATTATGCTAAGCATGAAGTATAAAGCCACTTATTTTAGGTACGATCATTTGTTTGTGTTATACAGATGTCTGTTTTGTTTTTTTTAGTTGGTTAAAGAGTTGGATAGACAAACCATATCTTTTCACCTTCAATTAATTCAAAATAACTTCCTTTCTTCTTTCGCCGTTTTGTTGTCATTTTGAGCTTTCAGCTCTCTGTAAGCTTTACCTATTATGGAGTTTTGTGGGCGTCACTAAATTCAAAAGAGCTGCGAGTGAACACTTTTTTCCACTTAAGGATGATTGGCATTCATAAACATATGTATGTGAATACATAGAAAATCAACAAACGTTTTTGTGAAAGTGTGGAAGTGTGGCTGTTTATGTATTCCATTCAAACCCTTCTGACCAATCAGATTCGAGAATTCAGCAATGCTGTGGTATTAAATAATTGCCTGTGAATGTTTTCAGGACATTTTTATTCTGTGTTTTCTCGTTGATTCACAAAGTCTATCCTCAGATGGCACTGATTCAGTTACGACTTGAAGAGGTCAACGAGCTGGTATAACTTTCCGTTTTCAGGAAAAAACGAGAGATAACTGGGAAATGGGCAGTAATTGGCGTTAAGCATTTAAATCCGTTTTTACTGCTTAAAAAAACTCAGACTATTTTACTCATCACTGGAGGATGTTTTGAAAAAGATTTGGATAATTCAGTCTCAGGGGACGTTTCATAGTTTCCACTCGGGCCCATCATTTACCTCTGACCTTTGACCTCTGGAGTGCTTCAAATGGGACTCATCAAATTCGACACAGTGACCTTTGTGGATTGAAACAAAGCCGTGTTAGAGGGGGAAAAAAGTCCCAAGGATGGACCAACTGTGCAAATTTTCTTTGCTAACTTGAATCTTGTTGTATTTATTCAAATAAAAACATTGGTTTTTTTTCCTCACTGATAGATGGAACAAACTCATGCATTTATTTTAAAGAAAACAATTTAAAAGTGGCTGAAATCTTCACACCCGGCTGCAGAGGGAAAGAAATCCGGCTGCATCGTTTTTTTTGCAAAAATCTCATGTCCAGCTGATTTTTTATTCTGAATATCCGACTTTTTCTGAATCATCTTCTAAGGCAGCTTAATGTGCCATTTGTTTTCTTGGCTCTGTAGTTCCTGTTTCTGCTTCTCAGCCTCTGCGTGTGAAACAGGGTCACTGTGGTGTGTGCGCATTTCTGATATACGGACATTATCCACTCCATAACCCCCCTTTTCCTCACTCAGTCTTTACAATAGAAATGGTTCTGTATGTCATACACACTGTCTGCACTTTATTTGCAGAAAACTTAATTCTGATTATTTGCTATAAAACAAGATATTGGTGGAGAAGTGTTAAACTAGCCCAATTTGGCATTAAAGAAAGTATCTACATTTAAATATTCTGAAGTATTCAAGAGTATAATAGTAACATTTTTAACTGTTGAAAAAAAGCTTACCGTAAATTCACTATATCCGACCCTGCATGACGAGCTAGGTCGCTAAGCAATCAGTCGTACGGAAAATATTCTGCTAACTCAGACAAGCCTAGACATTGGCTTGCTGGTTAGGTTGTGTTTAATAACAATATTAAAATGAAGTCACATTAGTAATTACAATTACAAAAATCTAGCTAGCTAATTTAAGTAGCTAATGTACACAACTGCGATAGCTAGCTAACTTAAACTAATTTACAAAACTAAACTAGCTAGCTAATGTCACTAGCTAAATTGCAAAAAGTAGCTAGTTAATTCACCAAAGAAAGTGAACTTACCTCCACATAATGCTTTAGATTTAATGGCGAATTCTAAAGTCCGATATTTCGTATTTATGTGCGAATCGGTGACATCCTACTAAGAAAAAACCTGATGCGCGTAACAAGGCCAAGTCTGAGGTGAGACCATGTGAAAAATATAAGATCATGTGAAAATAAATGAATGATGTCAAGTTGTGTAAGGGAAGCCATGAGTTTCTAGCAGGTTGCGTTATCTACGAATCTGGATGTTTGCGTCACGTACGTCATTAGATATTTAAGGGTGTGTCAGTGATGCAGCTAGTCGTTATTCATAGAAAAGTAAAAGTTGATGATGATATTGTGCGGATGTGAATAGAAAGTAATGCTTTATACCTGTAGCTGCTGTTCTCATTAACAGCTTCTTTTCATAATGATTTGCCTTTATTTCTCGTCCTGATAAAAAAAAAAAAAAAAAACAGCCCCGCCTTCTTGTTTTCTATTGGCTCATAAATTGGAGGCTCATAAATTGACAGGTCAAAGTTCACCTAGATAAAGTAAAGTACATAAACTAAAAATAACCAGAAGCAAGTGTGCGTCCTTTCATGTCCCGTGTCCTTTCCCCTTCAGTGAATTTTATACACAGTGATTTTATTTGCATTTGTTCTGACTGATACTTTAGCTAAAAACAGCAAAAAAGTAAAAGCGAAGGTGTAAACCATTCAGAGAAGGGTTAGATTTAATGCTAATGTTTATCTAATTACAATGTGTACACGTTTTTAAATTTCTCATAGATTTCAACTGTTCATGAGAAGCTTCTTTAGAGATCTGCAGTGCCCAAAGCGAAGCGTCTCCTGAAAGCAGGCAGCCAGTTGCTGTTTGAATTGGAGCCCAGCCAAGGCAGAGGAGATAACGCTGCATGTATCCTGGTCTCGATTAGAAACGGAGGGGGGAAAAAATGTCAGATGTGGCCTTTCCTTTTTCTTTTTTTACTAAGCTAAGCTTAACGAGAAGCACGCCGAGCCTCTGGGCATCTACACGTCTGATCGACATCAGTACGAAAGAAGGAAAGAAAACCCAGATTTCATCAGTAGCTGAAAGAGAAAACAGTTCCTTTTTTTAAAATATCAAAAGTGGACTTAAATCAGCCTTTTTCCTGCCAAACCCACTTTACATACACGTCAAATCCGAAATCCGCTCTCTTATTTATCAGACAGGAATCTTTTATTAGTTAAAGTAAGTGATTTATTTTAAACAGCCTGCTAAGCTACTGAACGTAAATTTGTTTAGCATACAGATGAAACTGATTACTGTAGCATGACAGTGCAGGGCTAACCAGCGAAGGGCTAAGCAATAACAGCACCCGTTTTTTTAGCACCTTGTTTTCAAAATAGATAAATAACTTCAGTGTAGGTGGATTTAGAAAAGAAAAGCAAAAAAAAAAAAAAACACAACTTGAAAACTTTAGCATTCTTTATGCTGTTATCAGAGCAGCTTACTAAAATATATGCTAGCCATGTTACTAGCATGTACAAAGCTAATGAGTGTACTGAAGCTTTTAAAAGTATATTTATATCCTAATTTAAGGCTAACTTTAAGGTTTTTGAGAGTAAACCTCAATTTATTTAACTTCCAGTCAAATTTGGTGAATGGCTATACAATAGCAGTCGGCTAATTAGCATAGAAAAGCTTTGATTAGCAAACGGAAGTGATAATAGTGACATTTTAATTCATACTTCAGTTGAAACAAAAATGATGTCAGCTAAAATAAACCTTAAATTAATTATAAACTTGGTATTTTCTTTTTTTTTTTTTCCTGACAGGAATCATTTGCTGCTTAAATTAACTCTTTATTAAGTAGCTGAAACTCTGAATAGCTAATAAATACACAACAAATCAACAAAAATAATAACTTAATTCTAATAATAACTATGCAAAACTGCGTTAAAGGGACTGAGGTATAATTTTTATTACTGAATAATATGTACAAGGTCTAATTGCCAAAAATATACCATATTTACACTTTTTATTTTATACAAAACCTCTTTACCAGGAGTTATCAGTTTCAAAAAAAAAAACAGGGGAGTACAATACACACATACACAACTCAAAAAGTAAACACATAAATAAATATTGATATAGCGAATATGTTCTCCGAGAACATATACAATTTTATCAGTTTAATCCATCCCAAAGTTATAAAGTTATTAATAAACAATGTACGCAGTAATATTCTTCATATAGAGGCTCTGTTAATCTGTTAGTGGAAAATATTCACAAATGTTTTCAGTAAAGGACAACAGACATGCACTTTAACGCTAGTGTAACTTTTCAAAAGTGAGGAGATGTTCCACTGTAAAAAAAAAAAAAAAGTTCTTTTGTTTAGTTTTTAACATTTTCCAGTCAAAAGCTGCTTCCACGTTTCTGAGGATACATTCATCTGTTCAAACACCTCAACATGGCTCTGTAGTAGAAAAATATTTTGTTCTCACTTTTAAAAAACTTCGATATATATATGTATATATATATATATATTTTTTTTTTATTTCTATGAGTAGTCTAATACCTTTCAGAACCGGGTTCTGGTTGAAAGAGAATCAGAAAAGCTCCAGAAATCATACAGAAGTGGAACCGGTTTCATGAGGAGAACCAGTCTATAACTTTGTAAGCCAGAAGAACAGTGCAGAATCAGTGCTGTCAGAAGGAGAACCAGTCCACAATTCACGTCTTTAGGAGAACCAATCTAGTACCAGTTCTGCCCGTATACACAGTACAGAAAACAAAGCAGATCAGATCCAGTTTTGGGAGAAGAACCAGTCCAGATCCAGTCGTTCCTTTGGCAGAACCAGTCCAGATGTTGCATTGACAGACTATGAACTAGTTCAGCTTCAATACCAGAACCAGCTTTACCAGGAGAACCAGTCCAGATCTTGTACTGCCAGATCCAACTATAGCAGGAAAACCACACCAGAACCAGAACCAGGACCATTTCTGCCACAGGGGTCATCAGAAGATCTCCCAGCTAAGATTTCATTTCAGCAGGAGAACCAGTCCAGAACCAAACCCGGAAGTAGTTCTTCAGTGGGGGAATCAGTCCAAGAGATTGTGTGTAAGACGCTGAAGCTTTCTGAAGGTTGACTCGAGATGTTCTGGTCTCTCAGTGCTTTTCTGATGAGTGTTTCTGATGTCCTGAGTGCTGATGAAGTTTGGGCCCTGCGAGAAATGAGAACTTGATCAGAACTGATTTATATTTACATATGGAGCATGGACCAAATTTGTAAAATGGGCTGAGGAGAAGCTTAAAGACTGCTTTAAGGAGTGTGTGTGAGGAGCTTACTGTGCGCTGAAGAAACACTGGGCGTGTGGAAAACCTTCATGATGGCAGGAC
Source organism: Pangasianodon hypophthalmus (assembly GCF_027358585.1). Classification (NCBI taxonomy): domain Eukaryota; kingdom Metazoa; phylum Chordata; class Actinopteri; order Siluriformes; family Pangasiidae; genus Pangasianodon; species Pangasianodon hypophthalmus. The sequence goes on along the minus strand of NC_069714.1, from coordinate 829,741 downwards.
CTTCTCCTACACTGGTGATGATCTGCACCTCTAATTTATAGGAGGACATGGGCCTGAGATTCAAGACCTCCAGGAAGTTATGATTCTGGGGGGGCGAAAGCACAACACAAAAATGCACAAAGTTATTACTCTAAAAAAAAAAACACACAATAAAACAGTAGAGTCTGAGACAAAAAAAAAGCCACAAAACAAGAAGTTCTGAGTCTGAAAATGCCCCAAATCAGGAAGTTCTGCCTGAAAAACACCACAAAACAGGATGTTCTGACTCTAAAAAAAAAATCCAAGAAAACAAAAAGATCTGGGTCTGAAAAATAGCCACAAAACAGGACGCTCTGACTCTAAAAAACCTAAAACAGGAAATTCTGACTGAGAAAAGCCACAAAAAAGGAAGTTCTGACCCTGAAAAAAGCCACAAAACAGGAAGTTCTGACTCTGAAAATGGAAAAAAAACAAACAAACAGGAAGCTCCGACTCTGAAAAAGCCTAAACCAGGAAATTCTGACTGAGAAAAGCTACAAAAAGGAAGTTCTGACTGAAACACACCACAAAACAGCAAGTTTCCTGTAAAAAAATACAAAACAGGAAGTTCTGACACTAAAAAAACAGCAAAAAAAAGGAAGTTCTGACTTGGAGAAGCCAAAAAACAGGAAGTTCTGACTCTGAAAAAAGCAACAAAACAGGAAATTCTGACTGAAACACACCACAAAACAGGAAGTTTCCTGAAGAAAAATACAAAACAGGAAGTTCTGGCTCTGAAAAAAGCCATAAACCAGGATGTTCTGACACTGAAAATAAAACACAAAACAGGAAGTTCCTAGATCACGGCATAACGGCTTCGAGAAACAAAATCAGATCAGTGGAGAGCACAGGAACTCACTGGAGGGAGGATCTGCGATTGGGAGACGATGCTGTTCGGAAGGCTGTTCTCCCGATTCGTCACCGTTACGTCCGCCCACGTGACCTGGAAGCCCGTGATTGGCTGATGAGGCTGAGGGCGGGAGACGCGCCAGAAGAAGTGTCCAGTGACGTTTTCCCCGATCGCCGTAAAGGACGCCGTCAGGTTCTCCGGTTTGGCCAACACTTTCACGGCTACTGAAAATAATCCACAGAAATAAGAGATGCGTGTTTCTGATCACGTCGTGGCGGGTTTGACTCAGTTAGGACGCAGCTGTACGTTACGTTTCTCACCTTCTTCTCCTGGACAAACGACGGATCTGTGACTTTTGCTCCGTACTGCCGGACAAGACGGCGTGGTGAAGGCAACGGTGCCGATTTCAGAGTGCTTCTTGGCTTTGAGTGTGTGAACGGTCACTCTGTACTTGCAGGAGAAAAGCAGGCCCGAGAGGTTGATGAAATTCTCCTGAATAAAATAAAAAAAAAAAAGGGGTGGGCGGAGTCTTTACATTTCAATTTTAATATCAAAATATGATACATAAGGTGATCTGAGCACAAGCATCGGAGAAAAACATTTCAATACACACAGAAACCTGACGGCAGAGAAACACAATCGTTCACTCATTCATGCGGAAAAAGAGATGAAAGGCGGAGGAGGGATTGAGGCGTCTCTCTCTCTCTCTCTCTCTCTTTTCCCTCCAGAGTTCTATAGGACAGCGAATGCACATTCCCTAGCAACCTGATTAGTGCGTTCTCAAGAATGTGTCCATCTCTTTCTCTCTCTCTCTCTCTCTCTCTCTCAATACACACACACACACACACCAGATTTGTTGCTTGGAGGCTGAATTCAGTCGACAGAATAAAAGTTCTGAGTCTGTACTAGGGGTCCAAGCACCCAGTAAAATCTCGTTTAATCTGTTATGTGATCTGCTTCCATTTCTTTCACGTTAGCGTGTTAAACACAAACACGGAATCACTGTTCTAGGAAATCAGCGACGTCCTCACTCACGTGTGTGACGGATTTCTCCGGGGCTTTGGTCTCGTTGTGGAGGCAGAGTTCCGGCGTCCACTGGACGTGGAAGCGGCTCGTCGTGAGATCTGAAAAACACAAAACGTCAGAGACATCGGTATAAAAACACGCACCATGGACTAGGGGTGTGAATGTGGCTCTTTCAGATGACACGTGTCTCTACACGCGGCACGTATAAAAACAATACATTTACACAAGCAGCAGTACGATACGGTTCAGTTCAGTTTAACAGCCTGTGTGAAGCTTCTTTACCATGAAGCGTTCAGTACAAGAGACCAAAACTGCACTTCTGAAATGTTCCACAAGTCACATGTTCAGGAGGAAGTTGTACCATACAGTGAGAAGAAAAGTCTCTCTCACTCATTCATTCACACATTCACTCATTCATCCACTCACTCATTCACTCACTCACATTCACTTACTCATTCATTCACACATTCACTCACTCACACATTGACTCACTCATTCATTCACATTCACTCACTGACCCATTCACTCACTCATTCATTCACATTCACTCACTGACCCATTCACTCACTCATTCATTCACACTTTCACTCACTCACTCACACAAATTCACACACTCACACATTCACTCACTGACTCATTCATTCATTCACGCACACGCATTCATTCAAACACACACACATTCACTCACTCACTCACACATTCATTCACATTCACTCACACATTCACTCACTCACACACTCACTTACACATTCACTCACATTCACACACGCATTCACTTACACATTCACTCACTCACACATTCACTCACTCACACATTCACTCACACATTCACTCACTCACTGACTCATACATTCTTTCACATTCACTCACATTCACTCACTCACACATTCACTCACTCACACATTCACATTCACTCACTCACTCAAGCATTCACTCACACACATTCACTCACTCATTCATTCACACACACACACACACATTCACTCACTCACTGACTCATACATTCACTCACTCACTGACTCATACATTCTTTCACATTCACTCACATTCACTCACTCATTCATTCACTCACACAAATTCACACACTCACACATTCACTCACTGACTCATTCACTCATTCATTCACACATTCACTCACACACATTCACACACACACATTCACTCACTCACTGACTCATACATTCACTCACTCGCTCACACATTCTTTCACATTCACTCACATTCACTCACTCATTCATTCACACACTCACTTACATTCACTCACTCATGCACTCAAACATTCACTCATTCATTCACACATTCAGTCACTCGCTCATTCACACATTCACTCACACACTCACACACAGTTACTCACACATTCGCTCACTCATTCAGTCACTCACACATTCACTCACTCACTCACTCACGAGTGTAACACTGCTCACCCTGTAAAACAGCAGCACAGTTATATAATTACAAAAAAAAATCTAAGCTGCTTGACCTCCACTTCGTCAGCCGGCTTCAAGTAGCTTCTGTGAATTAGCTTTTTCGAGTTCATTATTCATCACGCGGCGCCGCTCAAACACGAAACCTGATCCTTTTTGTTTTACTAATTAGCAACTGAGTTACAGTCCCTAAGGGGAAGAGGGAGAGAAAAAAGGAGCCCTTTGAAGGCTGAGGCTCGGAGGAAGAGAAGAGAATGGAAGAGAAGAATATCTATAAAGATATGCGGCGTGTGAGTTAAAGTAACTTCTAGATGATCTATCAAAGGCTTTATTTCATTTTCTTTGCTTTTCATTGAGGCTATTATCATTAATATCAGATACAAAATTTCAAACCTACATGTGTTTGTAAATTGAAAAAAACTGATCTCAGGTAAAGCTGTTCTGATCAGTGAGTAAAATTTATTTAAAAAAAAAACAAACAAACAAACAACAAAATGGCATTTTAGTCCCAGAAACGTCGCTTGAACCAATTAGCATCAAAAATCTCAACGTGTTAGCGCTAACAGCTTTAGAGAAGGAGGGATTTCCTTCATTAGCATGAACGCCGGCTGCGTGTGTCACGGCCTGATTTCGTGCCTTGAGGTTTTTCAGACTTTGGAATAGAAGCATTTTGTAAAACGACGTGAAAAATGCCTTTAGACGCTGCCTGATTTGCGGCGGCGTCCTGCTTGCGGGCGGATTTCCGTCATTAGCATTAGAAAGAAAGAGGAAATGATGGTGATATGATTGTACTGCAGGATGAATTGAAAAAGGAGTGGAAATTCACCTCCTCTCTTTTTCCAGTAAACCCGAACCTGCAGCTGTCCGTCCTGGTAAAACGGCGTTCCGGCCTCCAGAGAGCTCGTAGATTTCCTCGACGGTGCAGGAAACGCTTTTTTCAGTTTGGTCGGGAGCTCTGGGTAGCCAAAATAAGTGCAGGTTGATTTGTTTATTTAAATATTGTGACTAGAGTATACTGTGTGTGTGTGTGTGTGTGTGTGTGTGTGTGTGTCGTACTCGTGCGCTCGTTCTCCCGAGCGGTGCTGAACTGCAGAGCTGTTTTGGGGCTTTTCAGTCTCGCTGAACCCCACAGAGCCACGGCCTGAAGCTCCACAGTGTACGAGCTGTTTACTACAAGACCTTCCAGATTCACTGAGCTCTTCACCTGCAACACACACACACACACACACACACACACACAAAGCCAGATTATTAGATGACCACCTAGTTATTGTTAGTAGCTGAAAGGTAAACACACTGCACACGTCCTGTCTCATGTGTGTGTGTGTGTGTGTGTGTGATGTAAGAATTGATTAAGTGAAGAAAATAAAGCGACCTCTTTCTACTCATGAAATCTCACATCCACTCTGAAAACACCTTCAGGTTTAAAAGTAGGCGTTATTGAAAACACGTGTGTGTGTGTGTGTTGGAAACTTGAAGCTAATTGGGTTGGACTTGGTTATCGGCTGTGTGTGTGTGTGTGTGTGTGTGTGTGTGTTTTGGCAGGTCAGTGGAGTTACACGTGTTAACAGAACCACTCGGCTTAAAGGCTTTGCTCAAACATCTGATCATCGTTACGCGTGTGTTACGCTTTTCAACCAGTAGCGCTACTTCGTTAGCTACCAGCTAGTGAGCTCACACACACACACACACACCTGACATCACAGGGACGGTCTTTCAGGTTCTTCTTTAATACTGTTTATACTGCTCATCACTGAAATGAGGTGAATGAGAACAGGAAACTACGACCATATATGGAAAGTGGAAGACAAAAAGGGCCAGACGGTGTGGAGAGTACGGCGGCGCAATCGTGACAGACTCGAAAGCAGAGTGTCGGTGCATTCTTTATTATCATTTAATATTATAATATTTATTTTCAGGTAAGGACAGTTTACCCCATCGATGGTCTTTCTCCTCTTCTTTTTGGAAGGAATCGTGGGTTTCCCAGCGGCGTTCCAGCTCCAGGAGATTTTAAAATGATGGATTGGGACGTCCGGCTCTTCGGGAAGCGTCCAGTCCAGACGTGCCGTCACTGAACCGCCGGCGTCCGTCGTTACGTTGGACACCTTGAGTCCGGACGGGCGTGGAGGAGGAGACGGATCTGGAGTCGGAATTGTACGGAAGAAGTGATTAAATCATATTCAGTTTGCTAAATTATTACTTGTTAGCTACATTAACCTCGTAGCTACAGCACCAAACATCAGACACGTGCGGAACTATAGCACACGTTCGGCACGCTTGAACAATTTAGTTTAGGAGATCCTTGGAGGTTTTATTTTTTACTCCCATCTGAAAATAATTGCTAGCAGGCTAACTTTAGCTGAGTTGGATAAATAAATGGCAACTTATGATGACAAATTAAAATCATATGAACGGCCTCGTGGAGAGAAAAGCAGGGACGTAACGTGAGCTGATTGTGTGTGTGTGTGTGTGTGTGTGTGTGTGTGTGATTACTGCCACTGATTCATGTTCCATTATTTACTAATGAATGGACTCTGCAAGGCTGATTGCTTTTAATCAGCGAACAGAGTACGTGTTCTCTTTTATTTAAAGAAACATTAATGTTCTTACTAGAACACATCATCGTTATGCGTTAGATTGACTTTTAACAAACACGTAAGCAATAAAACACTTTGGGACGTGCTGGTACAGGAAAATAAGCACCGACACACGAGATACCAAGCCAGGAAAACTGTTACAGAAAGCGACTCTACACCTTCTGACCAATCAGAATCCAGAATTCAACAGAATAAATTAATATACTGAATTTCCTGTCGGATATCGCTACAGGCTCGGCCAGGTGCGCAGCATGGAAATGATTTTTAAGGGTGTGTGTGCGCTCCGGTTAAATGAAATGAATTGAGGTTAGACTGTGTGGAAAGAAAAGCCTGGAAATCTGGTGTGTGTTGCAAACACTCTTTCATGTCACTTTACATTTAACACACACACACGCTAATCTGTGGCAGAGGTCTGAGTGAAAGAGAACAGACAGCTTACCTCATTTCTTGGCACACACACACACACACACACACACACACACACACGTGGAGTCTCCTGTGTATTAGAAACCCGTCGCTAATTTAAACAAGTAAATCACTGAGATAATATTGTGATATTATTAAAATTAAGTGTTATGCTAGAATTGCTGTAGAATCTAAAAAGGAAGGAACTGGTGTGTGTGTGTGTGTGTGTGTGTGTGTGTGTGTGTGTGGCAAACACAAACCATGAGGGTTAAAATGCACATGACGAGGAGACGGTGTGTCACCGCTGTAAATTTTTATAGCTCATTTTATTGAGCAGGAATAATAACAAACACTCACCTCTGGATGAGCGGAAGTGTTTGCTTGGCGCCGTGAATCCGCGAGTGCCGTGTATGTTCACGGCCGCAACGCGAAACTGGTACCACCGGGTGGCTCTGATCTCCGCCAACTCAACACGCTCTTCTGTGACCTGAAAATAAATAAATAAATAAATAATAAGACAGGTCTATACAGTATACTATGCATTGTGTAGTTACGTATTTACGAAACGCTCGGCAAGACTTCGTGACAAACGCAAGGGTATAACCAGACAATCTAATCAAGGGCTAACACGAAACAGGTGAACACAGTAGAGGAAAAAATCTGGACATGGGACCAAAAAAGGCAAACACGCTGGCTGCCATGGAAACCATGTGACAAAAATGAAAGTTCGTTGCGTGGAACGTCACGTCAAACCCCGAAAATATTTAGTTTAAACTTTTAGCTTTTAATCTGCATCCACATCGTAGCGGCATTTTCACTGGGTGTGTCGGCTTTTTAATAAAATAAAATATACCGCATCACACTTTGAAGGCTCCGCCCCTTTTGCCATGTAAACCAGGCTGTGACCTAGTGTGAAAAAGCATGCAGCGACAGTTGTAGTACATCATTTGTGTATTTATGGTCACAGCATAACTACGGTTATGCAAATGATGCAGTGCGGTACAAATACGCAAATGAGATGACGCATTATAAATACACAAATGACTGTGACTGTGTAGCGCATTATAACGCACTACTTCTTGTCTCTGAACTTCTCAGTTTGATTTAAGTTGAAACCAAAACAACGTCTGAACCTGTGCCACGTCCTGCCATGGCGTTGCGTCGTCTTCGCTCGGGTGGATGCCGTAATTCCAGCGCTGCTGCACAACGTAAACCACCGGCTCCACCGAAACGTTGAATTTTGAAGACCAGCGGACTTCCAGTTGGCCTGATGGCAATTCAAGAAATGTCAGTTCATTCCTGGGCTTTAGAGGAACACCTGAAAAAGAGAGAGGGAAAAAAACTTAGGTTAAGAGGGTCACTCTCAGCCTTCACGCTTTCTCTGATTTTCACCTCTTTAAAGGCTTTTATAATCTTAAAGAGTTTGGGTACAGGACACAAAGCACCTGGAAATATACCACTAGAATATAATATTAATGATATATCCTTATGTATGTATGTATATGTTGTGACTTTTTTACTGGATTGATAAAGAGCCGCACGAGGACACACGTACTATAGACTTTATACTTCTTAGTTAAGTGTCCATAAAAAGCACACAAACCGCATTTCCCACACAACATTTAACCCTCAAAGCTGCAATAAACGCTTCCATGTGCAATAAATTAAACATGTTTACGTACTCACGTATGGAGCTTTGAGAGGAAAAGCAACATTCTGCTCTTTAACGTTTAATAAAATGTAAAAGTGTGAAGACAAGGGGAACACCACCTCACTGCAATGCCCTCCCTGTCCGTCCTTCAGAGTTTATAATTCCTTTGTCAGAGTCGCTAATGAAACACAGCTGTAGCTCATTAGCTAAACCACCATAAACACGCCAGTCTGTCAGTCACACTGCCAAGCCTTGCCAGTTTATTTGTTTAAGTTCTGCACCGTGGTTCTTCTGCACTCGTGCTTCACCTTGAAGGTTTGTAATAGTCTGTCCTCTCTGTGCACGGGAAACTCCTGAGGCCTTACCACCAAAAATGTTGGTCTGCCACTGAGAAGCTAGTGGAAGTCTGTCGAGGTATCCAATCACGGTCACTAACAAGCTGCAAGTACGGCAGTAATGGGAGCCAAGTCCTGCATACCACTTCCTCTGTTTCCTCACTGGAGGAGACAAAGTCTTCCTAGCATCCTCACTCGTAATGTGAAATAACAGCATACACAAATACATACATGTATAAATACGTTTTGAGACAACAGTATAGTGTCATTAACTGCTGTAAATAAAAGCACAAATGTAAAATAAACTCACCTAAACCTCATGTCCACGGTGGCAGGAAACAGCCAGTCAAGTCTGTGCATGCTCAAAATAGCCCTGGTTTATTTCCAGCTACCATATCCATGGCTGCAACTGTCCCTATTGTCTCTGAAACAGAGGACTAGCTTGCCTGCATATTATACTAAACTTTTATAGTCTAGCCACAGAACGTTGGTGAAATGAACCTCCAGTAAAAAAATGCATCTGACTAAGTAAATCGCTCGTCTGAACTTGCTTGCAAATATGACCAGCCATGGGTTTGTCGCTTTGTCAGGTGTCCTGTCCATTCCCCAAACACAAGTGTTTGTAAGGTTGATCAAGCAAGGTTATCATAACTGATCTGAATATGGTATGCTACGTATTAAGTCCATTTCAGTTTTAGTTATGTAACCTTCTGATCCTAGGTTTCACCTCATTGGCCCAGCTGAGCCCCACTATTTCATGTGGCAATGAGGTTTTTTAACAGCTCGAAACTCAGGGGCCTGCCACATGTCTACCACATGTCTGGCTCTTTCACATCATGACATCATGCCTTCAAGTTGAAAGCCCCTATACTCTGAAAATGATCTTGAACCTTAAAGAGAAATTCATTTATTTTAAAGCTGGAGAATTACTTCATCACCAAGGGACTATTACCAGGTGCCACTCCAACGCAGGACCAACCATACGCCTTGTCATGTCCTTGTCATGAATTGTGGTATATATGCCCTTCCACATTCCCAGCCACAGCAAGATTCTTTGCAAAAAAAAAACTTTGGGTTATGTTCCTGTATCAGCGGCAGGGAGCTAAAAAATATTGTTAGTTTTCGTGGCAGAAACACTTTTAACAAGTATGTGGGGCCAAGAATCCTTGGTTATGTGGTCCTACATAGTGCATTTGTGAAGAAGCTTCATCACTACTTCAGGACACTGAGTATTCTGTGATGCCATTCGATTAATGCATCTTTCCAAGCTTTTTTTTTGTTAAAGTTCTTTGAAACATGATGAACAGAAACCAACACAACCATAGCTTTCTTCACCCAAAGCCATGAGTAATAAAAGAACTGGAAATTCACTCATGACTTCAGATCTGTGGCTGTCCTCCGTACTTACAGACCGTTTATTACCTTTCATAGTGGAAGTGGCTGATTCAGAAAATGAATTATGATGGCCCAAAAACGGTCTAGAACTCGATCTGATGCAACAATACTGCCAGCGTCATGCACTCACCCTGGTGAAGGTGCTCACGTGGCAGCTCTTGGACAAATACCCAAGAACACAAGTGAGCAGAATGTCCCCCTGTTTAAAAGTTTCAAGGGCAGTCCAACTTCTGCTAAGACAATCGGTGCACAACTTACTCAGTGCAGGTAATCAGGTCTTGTGCTTCTGGTGGACATTCCTTGAACTTGGCTTGGACATGCCCCTAATCCAAAACTCCTGGAAACCTCCCAACCAGTCTGTTAGACCCACAGTAACCATGTTCACAGATTCTGTCTTGGCGTCAGCTGCCAAAGTCCCCACTTTCACTCTCCTCTCACCCTCAGGACCTGCCTGATGGAGCCTTCTGACTCAGTTTCATCTGCTGTGGTGGGTAGCACATGGATCTCCTAAAGATTGCTATGGATGGTCCCACTTGTATACCCTAAAGATTGTACTTCTCAAAAAGAGTTCATGTCCAAGTCTCACCTATGCTTTAATGGATAGACTCACCTGGATACCGTACCTAAGAACTGCTGTAATCATAAAGACTGTCCTTTTTCTCATCACTCTTATTCACAATTTGCTCATACTGAACAGCCTGTAAACAGGATCCTTTGCTCTTTTTACACCTGTATACAGTAATGATATATAAACAGTAATGATTTAAAATCACACTATCTGGTGTCAGCCAGAAGAGGATGGGTTCCCTTTTGAGTCTGGCTCCTGTCAAGGTTTCTTCCTCGTGTCACCTCAGGGAGTTCTTCCTCACTAATCTCACCCTCTGGCTTGGGATCTAAATGTATATCTGGTTTTCTGTAAACCTGCTTCATGACAATGTCTATTGTAAAGTACAAGTTTACTTTTCTTCACATATCCCAGCTTGTCAGGAAGCTGGGGTCAGAGTGCAGGGAGCAAGTAGGGTTAAGGGTTAACAGTGGCAGCTTGGCGGTGCTAGGGCTTGAACCCCGAGCCTGGGGGTGCTAGGGCTTGAACCCCGAGCCTTAGGTTAAAGGTCATCACTTAAAGGTACCTTGAAGCAGGTCAGACTGGGGGCACCCAGATCTTGATCTACAGTCAGATGATCTACTACTGGTCTAAACCCCCCCATAAAAGTGCTATACAAATGAATTAAATTAAATTAGATTACAATGAGGTTCATCTCTGATCTGAGCAGCCTCCCAGGGCCACCAATCTTGTCATGACAGACAAGTTTTCTAGCTGGTGCCACTATCATTGCCTGGGTTGCTGATTTTATTTTTAAAATTTCTTTGTGTCCAATACTGTTACTGCAGGAACTTTACAAAAATCTGTGCGTGAAAATCGAGTCAAGACTAGCGCATTGGGTGAAAGATGACTGATGTGAGATGGGGGAAAGGGGCGGGGCTTCCAGGGGGTCAGTTAATATCAGAGAGTTTGATACACTTACGCAACTGTCAGTCATTCCAGATTCATGTGCTACTAGCGTACATACTAGCGTACACAGATGTTAAAATGCTGAGCTCCTACACAAAATGTGTAGAGGCGGGCAGGTCTGCCATCCCAGTATCATGGAAAGGTCACAATCTATTTCAAATCTCAGTGAAGGACACACCAGAGCTAAAGGTCCTCCACCTGCAGGTTCCCCCATCTGATAGCGATTTGGGATGCAATGCTCAATTTCAAGTTTAGTGCTTTACAGCTTCACACAAATTACACCCCCTCCAGCCCCCCAAGAAAAAGACAAGGAAAAGAAAAAAAGGAAACAGTTATGCTCTTCTAAATAAGGAGCTATCTGCAAAAGAACGATGAAAATTGGAGTTCTTCTTAACCAGCAGTCAACTAATAAGTTTTCTATAAGATAATGCTATCTATTTAGTACTTTTTATCCGACATTTAATGTTGTGGAAAATCCGTGAAAAAAGTTCCTGTTGCATAATTATACCTTTATAAATGTTCCTGGGCGTTTGACAGGTTCGTCCGCAGCCGTTCGAGCAGCACTTCTTGTGGGAGGAGCAGTGGGCGTCGCTCTCACAACTCTCCACACATGCGGCAGCAAATCCGCTCGCTCGATCAGGAGCCGGACACGCCCCCTGCTTCACTGCTTCCACCGAGAGGAAAAACTCACAGCTCACCACACACTCGGACTGTTTGTTTGGGAAGACAGTCTGGAATTGGAAAAGATGGAGAAACATGGAAAAGTGTAGAGAAAATCAGAGCTTGGACACTAAGCGTTAGCATATGCTCCTTAGCATAGAGTCATAGAGCTAGCAAGACATACCTCACACAAATCTTGACACTCGTTCTCTCTGAGATCCCATGATGCTTTGCAGGGCTCCAGACACTAAAGAAAAAGAAGAAAAAAAGCAGAAGCATATGTAATGCCATGGAAGCGAGGATGACTTTCACAACAGCGTGTTCCACAGGATATATTTACAATGGGATGCTCAAAATAGTAACGTGAAATACTGAAATAGTTTAGCTAGCAGTTCCGCCTGTTTAATTTTGGCTTGCTAAGATGAATGCTTATGTAACATGGCTATGTGTGGGCTGCTGATTAGCACAGTTTAGAGAATGAAGAGGTACTGAGAAAGAAAGGGAAGAAAGTGAAGTGAAAGGGAGAAAGAATGAAAGAAGTGCTGATTCAGGGACTAATTAAGTTTTTTCATGGCTTGGGGAAGCGTGGTTGTGCTAGTGCCCTGGTCCGTAACGAGCTAACCGAATAAGCTTTAGAGTTCTTCTCCACCTAGTCTGTGATTAGTAGATACAGACTTATTACAGTAGTTTTGCTAAGTCATGAACAAAACACATCAACATATAAACATTACTTTACAAAAAAACTACTAGGAATTATTTATTTTTTTTTTTACTATTTCCACTGTTTAAATAACTAACATCTGAAATCCAATTTGAAAGCTACTTAGAGCAAATATGTTTATGCTTAATGTACTAACTGACTAATGTACTGACTGCGATATTATGCATATTATTTACACTTCAGCATTCAGGGCACTTCAGCATTCCATAAGCTTCAGTATGAAATATGTAATTTTGCTCTATAAGATCAAACATTACACATGAGAGCATATTTGCTTAGACATGTGTGCAGCCTCACTTTTATACTGCATGGTTAAAAGGGAAATAAAGGGTTCCTATATATATATATATAATATATAAATATATATAAAAAATTTCTGAGAGCGTATTGTGTTCACATGCATAATAAGTGAAGGAAATAATGCCAGTCTATCACAGTGCATCACACACACACACACACACACACACACACACACACTGCAACAGCCTAACAACAGAAAACCTCTCTACAAAGCATTACAGCAGTAATTTTGAGAAACATGAGAAACATTTTTTTTCCCTACTAATGACGGGAAGTTGCTTAGCAGGTGGCATCAAACGGAAATTCTTAGCTTTAATTATTGATTTAAATGCAGCCGGAAGAAACTGACAACAAAGAGGCCTCTCTGAGAAAGAAAAAAGAAAGAGGACGACTGAGAAAGAATAGAAAGAATGAATTATTCATGCGACCCACAATCGGAGGATCGTGGGTAATTTATGAGCTGAGTAAACGAGCTGGAGAAGATTAGCGTTCCACATAAAAACTTCATGAAACCTCCAGCTCTGGTATAAAAATAAGCAAAACAAAACATGGCAACAAACAGGAAACTTTGGTTTAGTCTCTTAAATGAATTTAAAACCCGTTTTCTTCCAAAACCATCCATTAAAACTTCCAGAGAAAGCTAATAAATGTATTCTAGCCGCTCTGACATGGTGTTGCTGGTGTAAACAGTGTAAACTGTCAGAATCAATACACAGAGAAATCATAGTGAAACCTCAGGAGTTCCTCAAGGCTCGGTGTTAGGCTCAAGCTCATTTCTACACGCGGTTCTTTTAAACTCTTACGCCAGGGGTCTTCAGTGGTGCTGACGGAAAGTGTGAAAACAGACGAAGCAGAAAAACGACACCAAAGCGATACAGTAAAACCAGTGACTATTCCATACACTTCAATTCACTACGGATTCGATTCGATTCGATTCGATTCGATTCGGGTATGATTCAATCCGACCTGATATGATTCAGTTTTCTATTTAAGCTGTAAGTTTACACTTTGCAGTTTCCCTGAAACTAATTTGAGCCCTTCTCTCTCTCTCTCGTGTGCACACACTTAAACACACACACACTTTCCGTCTTTCACACACTCATTGTTAGCTGTGTGCTTCAAACTTCCACCAAAAGGCGCTTCTGAAGTGTGTCCTTTCCCCCAAAACAAACAAACACTTGCCTCTCCTTTCTACAGGCACTGGAACAACATCAAGTGTGTGTGTGTGTGTGTGTGTGTGTGTGTGTGCGTGCGCGTGGGGTTGAGAGGGTGACCATGGTTCATTTGTTTGCTCGCTGTCACTGAAATCTTCTTGAACCCCAATTATTGCCATTCTTTTTCATTTTTTTATCACTTCACTATTCTGTACGCTTCGGTATTCCATACATTTCAGTATCCTTTACACATCAGCATTCCGTACACTTCAGTGTTCTGTAAACTTCTGTATTCTGTATACTTCAGTATTCCATACACTTTGATATTCTTTACACTTCAGTATCTGCTACACTCCAGTAATCCTCTACACTTTACACACCTCAGTACTCTATAAACTGTAGTATTCCATACCTCTCAGTATTCCATACAATTCAGTATTCCATGTCAGTGTACTAACATCAGATAAGTAAATATTTCAAATGTTCATATAGCACAAAACATCTAGTTTAACGATCTGTCTGCACCACCTGTCTGTCTGCCTGTCTCTCCCGTCTGTCTGTCTGTCTGTCTGCCTGCCTGCCTGTCTGTCTGTCCCGTCTGTCTGTCTGTCTGTCTGTCTGCCTGTCTGTCTGTCTGTCTGTCCCGTCTGTCTGTCTGCCTGTCTGTCTGTCTCTCCCGTCTGTCTGTCTGTCTCCCTGTCTGCCCTGTCTGTCTGTCTGTCTCTCCCGTCTGTCTGTCTGTCTGTCTGTCTGCCCTGTCTGTCTGTCTGTCTCCCCGTCTGTCTGTCTGTCTGTCTGTCTCCTCATCTGTCTGTCTGTCTCCTCATCTGTCTGTCTGTCTCCCCGTCTGTCTGTCTGTCTGTCTGTCTCCTCATCTGTCTGTCTGTCTCCTCATCTGTCTGTCTGTCTCCCCGTCTGTCTGTCTGTCTGTCTGTCTCCTCATCTGTCTGTCTGTCTCCTCATCTGTCTGTCTGTCTCCTCATCTGTCTGTCTGTCTCCCCGTCTGTCTCCCCTGTCTGTCTGTCTGCGCCATCTGTCTGTATATCCACCTTTCTGACTGCGCTGATAAATATTAAGAGGAAAAATAAATCACTAGTTGTTTTGTAACACTGATTTTGCCTCTCAATATAATTAACCCAGTGCATCCCCCCCCCCCCCTCTCTCTCTCTCTCTCTTTGTGTCTGTCTGTCCTTCTCTGTAAAAGGGAAGTCTTTTGAAAGATAAAGAAACAAAATGACCAAAAAAAAAAGGGACAAAAGCCTCAGTGCATTCTGGGAGGCCAATGTTGGTGCAACAGCATGCTAATGAAGGCCACATCACCCCCATCTCTCTCTCTCTCTCTCTCTCAGCTTACTTTAATTTTCCAGTGTCTGGGTTATAATGGAAACATTGTAAACATTCCTGCACGGATCAGACTTTGGGAATGCTGGAGCGTTCCACAACCAGCATCTTGTCTTCTATACGTGAATACTGTATTGAATTCTTACGCACAGTTTTAAGAGTCGTACCGAGTTGTTGTACATCCGTTAAGAACGAAAGATTCCTGCTTTCCAGTGGTGAGACGCTCCAACAGCGAATGCTACCTCTGTCTGCGCTGCTAGCTGCGGTTAATGGGATTAACAAACTGAGGAAACATAAATCGAGCAAAATCGACACTAAAGTTTCTCAAGAATGTTTGTGTACCTTTAATATACACTACATCGCCAAAAGTTTGTGCACCCCCGACCATCACTGATATCTGCTTGTTGAACTTCCCATTCCAGATTTATTCCCCGTGTGTTTGCTTCCCACTCTTCTGGGAAGGCTTTCCGCTAGATTTTGAAGCGTGGCTGTGGGGATCTGTGTTCATTCAGCTACAAATGTTTTTGGCCAGTCATTGTGGAGACAAGAATTAAAAAAGAGGTCAAAAAAAAGCTGTTGCCACGGCAACCCGAGAGGTAAGGCAGGCAGATCGGACAACCATCAACCACAGAGAAAGAGCTAGCTTCGGCTGGGAAAGTGGACATTTCGAGTGCCTCTCTACTATATTACCCCGTGGTTCATGTTTCGGGGACAGAACACGTTGCTAAGCAACAAGGTACCGACGTTGCCCATCAATAATAAAGGTCAGTTCTCAAGTCAGCTATTAGCTCTGGTTAAGTGTTTAGCTTAACGTTGGTTATTTTTGTCTTTCCTGTATATCTGAACTTTGACGCTAACGTCAACACGACGCGAAAGGAAACTGACGTGACCCAAAAAAAGAAAGTGCTCGAAAATAAAAGGAAACACTGTCTCTGCCTGTTTATTTTCCAGCCCCGACTTTCCCCCGAGTGACTGCCACTGGTAAAATAAATAGGAGAGAAAAGTGCAACAATAACGCGACTGTAGTCTGACTGAAGTCACCCAAATGTGTGTGTGTGTGTGTGTGTGTGTGTGTGTGTGTAAAGTGAAGAATAAAAATGGAAGGAATGTGATTGTTAGTAATAATGTAATAAAGCTGAACAGACTATTGCATGATACATGAGGAGAAATGGATGTTACCTTCGAACACTGCTTGTGATTCTGACACCAAACCAAAGATCCATTTCCCTGCAATGAAAGAAGAAAAAAAAACCACCTTAATTATCTCCGAAACACACTGCGTTAGAAACATCTATCCCACAGCGCTGCCGAGTTCTGGACTGTGATTGGTCGGAAGGCGTTGATTCATTTTCTATAACAGATTGAATCAATAAAAGTAAAAACTCTTTGATGAATCAAGGTACAACATTTAGATACAATGGGACACAGTCGAGTCTGTAATGATGACGTAAGGCTGTTGCTAGGGTGATGCTAGGGTGATGCTAGGCAAGTGCTATGGTATTGCAGGTGGTTGTTAGGCTGTTGCTAGCTCACTGGTATGGTGTTGCTGGTATACTGTTGCTAGAGTGTTGCTAGGTGGTTGCTGTAGTATTACAGGTAGTTGCTAGGGTTGTTACAGGTAGTTGCTAGGGTGTTGCTATGTTATTTCTACGGTACTCCAGGTGGTTGCAAGAAAGCGCTTAGATGATTGCTCTGGCATTCCAGTTGCTTGCTAGGCTGTTACTAGATGGTTGCTACGGTGCTCCAGGCAGTTGCTAGCAGGTTGCTATGGTATTCCAGATGGTTGCTAGGGCTGTAGTGCAGTCCACTTGTAATTATCTTCAATGCACCTAAATCGTACAGGAAACAGGAAGGTCGGACCTTCCAGAACATCCCCGCATTTGCTTCAATGGGAACAAAAACAGAATTCAAACGGTTGCTAAGGGGAACCTACTCAACCAATCAAAAAGCTGCAGAATATAAACGAATATAGATCAGATAACAATAGCATAATCACGAACGCTCGAATTATATCGTATTAGAGTTCAGTACGATGTGAACACGGCCTGAACGACTTTACGACGTTTATCTTTCCCTCGGATTGAGATGGAGCGAGAGAGAGGAGGAATGAAAGGCTGAATTTAAAACGTAATATATTTTATAATTCCCGAAGGATCAGCGGGAATTCTCCGACACGCCTTCGGCTTAATAAAACAAAACAGAGTCCTTCTTTCACTTTGTGTTAGCAGAGCCGTATTTTACACTTTCCCCTTCTCCGTCCGTCAGAAGTAAAGTTACGTTAAATAGTAGTCGAGTTCTTAGCGTAATTTAACGCTAGTTGTTTTATTTTATGATTTTTTTACAGGTGGATACGTGGATACGGAGATACGGAGAGTCGCTAGCTAAAAGAAACCAGGTGGTGTTTTTTTGATTAGCTGTAATGTGTAGTTAGCAGAGGAGATCTTAATCAGGGATGTAGCCTGATTAACACAAACAGTTACACAACCACATACACAACCTCAGACCATTACACAACCACATACACAACCACATACACAACCACAGAACATTACACAACCACATACACAACCACACACACAACCTCAGACCATTACACAACCACATACACAACCTCAGACCATTACACAACCACATACACAACCACAGAACATTACACAACCACATACACAACCTCAGACCATTACACAACCACACACACAACCTCAGAACATTACACAACAACACACAACCACACACACACAACCTCAAACAATTTCACAACCACACACAACCTCAGAACATTACACAACCACATACACAACCACACACACAACCTCAGAACATTACACAACAACACACAACCTCAAACAATTTCATAATCACACACACAACTTCAAACAATTTCACAACCATACACACACCCTCTGCTTTATAAAAACTACACACACCACCTGTGATGATTACACAACCAAACACACACACACACACACACACACACATAATTTCAATTCAAGTGGATTTATGAATATCGGAGTCAGGTTTCTTTCAACGCACACGAATGTTGATCAGGAGACTTTCAAAATTTCAGCGCTGATTGAAGCTCAGTGTGTGTGTGTGTGTGTGTGTGTGTGTGTGTGTGTGTGTGTGTGTGATGTGTATCTTTAAGAGCCAAAACCAAGTAACATAAGTCTTCATTCATTCAGCTTTTTTAAAAAAAAAAAAACACACACACACTACACGTTTGATTCTCTTCCCAAATGATTTCGTATTAAAGTGAACACGGCCGAAACGACTTTACGATGTTTATCTTTCCCTCGGATTGAGATGTGAGACGGAGCGAGAGAGAGGAGGAATGAAAGGCTGAATTTAAAACGCAATATATTTTACAACTCCCGACGGACCAGCGGGAATTCTCCGACACGCCTTCGGCTTAATCGGCCCGAAAATAAATAATCGGATGTAAAAACGTACTTTTTTTTTGCGAGACAGACTCCTTCTTTCACTTTGTGTTAGCAAAAGTCGTATTTTACGGTTTGGGTGTTTCCTGCTCTCTGTGTGTTCTGGGAAAAGTCTAAAAACTCGAACACTCTACGACAAAATAAACGTAAACTACTTAAAAAAAATACTGCTACTTAGCGTACTAACTAACCTAACTCACATACTTACTACAACTTAACGTAACTCACTCCTAATTTGCGTAAATTAATATTCATTTAATACTCCTCGTACCACAGCACTGTAGTCCTGCTCCATTCTGATTGGTCAGAAGGTGCTCTGATGTGGAAGGAGTCTCCAGTGTCAGATTGAAGTTTTCCGACATTTTAACTTTTTTTTTTTTTTTTTTTTTTTACCTCGTATTAAACTTCAGTAGAGTTATTTACTACTCGTACGTGTGGCATGTGACGACGTTATAAGCCGCGACACCTCGTTATCGTGAATCTGGGTTCCAGACGGGATTTTGTGGCTCGTTAGAGAATCGTTTAATATTGTTCTGTCATTTATATTTCATCGTGCTGCTTGTCTAGTCGATGAATTATTAAATTGTTCAATTAACGTCGACGACTGAACTGTATAAAACACTCAGAATGGAGGAGCTGTTTCTGTGTGTGTGTGTGTGTGTGTGTGTTGGCATTTGGCCCCCTGACTAATTAGACAAAAAAGGAAGGGGGGTTTGTTTTCGCAGCTGACCCGATCCTCTAATAAGCACTTGAAAGAAGTGTGACCTGCACGTCCGGCCTGTTCCTGTAGCATAACAGCACTAAAATAAATAGAGGAGGAGTCGACTCGTTGACTCTTTGATTCACTGACTCTTTGATTCATTGAGTCGACTCTTTTAGGTGAACACTGAGAGCTGATTCGCTTGTATGAGTCA